>NC_089807.1:3012613-3017613 GCF_029633855.1 Hoplias malabaricus | reverse complement strand
AAAACCTCAAAAAAGATGGGCCCGCGGTGCATGCTGGGAGCTCTACCTGAGCGTACCAAAGCCCCGCCCATAGCCTCACAGTTTCAAGTCCATTTCACTCTTTCAAACGTACTTGTACTTCATTGGAATAATTTAAAAATGTGAGTTAAAAAGACTGAAAACTCATAAAATCCAGTTGAAATTCATTCATTCATTCATTATCTGTAACCCTTATCCAGTTCAGAGTCACCCATGCAGACACAGGGTATACACACCAAACTCCTCACAGACAGTCACCCGGAGGAAACCCACGCAGACACAGGGAGAACACACCACACTCCTCACAGACAGTCACCCGGAGGAAACCCACACAGACACAGAGAGAACACGCCACACTCTTCACAGACAGTCACCCGGAGGAAACCCACACAGACACAGAGAGAACACGCCACACTCTTCACAGACAGTCACCCGGAGGAAACCCACACAGACACAGAGAGAACACACCACACTCTTCACAGACAGTCACCTGGAGGAAACCCACACAGACACAGAGAGAACACACCACACTCCTCACAGACAGTCACCCGGAGGAAACCCACACAGACACAGAGAGAACACACCACACTCCTCACAGACAGTCACCCGGAGGAAACCCACACAGGCACAGAGAGAACACACCACACTCCTCACAGACAGTCACCTGGAGGAAACCCACACAGACACAGAGAGAACACACCACACTCCTCACAGACAGTCACCCGGAGGAAACCCACACAGACACAGGGAGAACACACCACACTCCTCACAGACAGTCACCCGAGCGGGAATCGAACCCACAACCTCCAGGCCCCTGCAGCTGTGTGACTGCGACACCCACCTGCTGCACCACCGTGATTATTTAAAGTACAGTAAATGACAAAAAATGTTGTCATGACGTATAGTTTAGCCAATGTTTTACAGAGTAGATCCACAAAGTGTAGAACTATACTCAGTACATATTTAATGAATCCTGGGAATCATCCTTTAGTCAAAAATATACAATTCACCTTGGGGCCAAGAGAAAATAATAAAACCCAAGAAGGGAGCGGTGGGAAGTCTTCATTATCACTGTTTATGAGTTGAATGAAATCTCAGTGGTGTAACTCTACACATAAATCACTACACAATGAAGAGGATTCATCAGCAGTGAACTCACCCCTCTTTGGCCAACAAACGAATAGAAGAAATATAACAAATCAAAGTATTTCAGCCCCGAAAAAGACCTGTTTTTCTGAACTGTCGGGGGATCCCATGTGCCTTATGTGAACGTTAATCTTAGAGGAACACAAGTATGTGCAACTGTACTATCTAGGTACATTTAAACTGTATTTTAAAAAGAGCATCCATGCCTTTTATTTACAATCAAAATCAGCCTGCAAAATAATAGCTGAAGCTCTCCCTCTTTCTCTCTTTATCTAATTACATATGAAATATCAGAGAGTATGTAATTGTGTTGTAATAACAATGTAACATAAGGCTAGTTCATCAACTATAATTACTCTCCAAAGGATTAGAGGGGAAACAGCCTTCTGAAGAAACAGCCCTTGTTGATATCAAAAAGCAGGTTTATTTTGAGCCGCTACAATGACATTCTACTTAAGACCCGACATATGCTTTACCCCTGCACCCCCACCCCCTCCCTCCAGACCCCAGACCAAATATCACCAAATAAAACAGGATCATGCAGCAGCCTTTACCCCTCAGCCAACCCAATAAAACTCCCTTTCACCCCTTACAATCTCTCCTTCTTTCTCTCTCTCTCCTTTTATGTGCAAACCACCAAACACACACTTCATTAGTGGAGTGTTTAACAGGGCTGCTGAGAGCGCCTAGAATATATTCTGAGTTGAGTAACAGATGAACTTTTACACTGAATTAAGTACTTGGTTATTGGATTAAGCAACCGGAACCAGGGAGAGAGAGAGAGAGAGAGAGAGAGAGAGAGAGAGAGAGAGAGAGAGAGAAAGAGAAAGAGAGAGAGAGAGAGAGAGAGAGAGAGAGAGGGAGAGAAGAGGGAGAGAGAGGGAGGGAGAGAGAGAAAGAGAGAGAGAGAGAGAGAGAGAGAGAGAGAGAGAGAGAGGGGGGGAGGGAGAGGGAGGGAGAGAGAGAGAGAGAGAGAGAGAGAGGGAGGGAGAGGGAGAGAGAGAGAGAGAGAGAGAGAGAGAGAACTCCTCCAGCCAGTCGTCACGTCTTCAAGGTAGCGATGTGTAATCACTTACAACTTTATTATTTCTTTTTTATTGCTGTTACCACTGTATTTCTCTTTTATTTTTAGTAATGCTACATGTATTTTTTTTACTAATTGGAGAGTGTTGTAAACATAGATCAGTGCAAAAACGGTGACTTTCGGGGTTGGGGCTGGAACACATTAATTGCTTTTCCATTATTTTAAATGGGGAAAATTGACTTGAGAAACGAACTTTTCCACTTAAGAACCGGGTCACGGAACGGATCAAGTTCGTAGGTAGAGGTTTCACTGTATATATATGTTGCTGTCCAATGAAAAATATTCATTCATTCATTCATTATCTTTAACCCTTATCTAGTTCAAGGTCGCGGTGGGTCCAGAGTCTACCTGGAATCATTGGGCGCAAGGCGGGAATACACCCTGGAGGGGGCGCCAGTCCTTCACAGGGCCAATGAAAAATATGCATCTTTAAAAATATTAACTTGCAGAAGAAGAACAAAACCTTAAATTTCAATGGAAAAACGTAAAAAGGTTTTATTCGGAGTAATTCAGGAGCATTTCTATTAGTCCATTCAAGTTATTAGTAACGCCTTCTCTGTTCTTAGAAGTCAGTAGGTTTAAGCTTAGCATATTACCTTATTTTTTATGAGTGTGAGTTTCCCTGCTGTGGGTTTAATAAAGCAGTCAATCAATCAATCAATCAATCGATGGAATAGTAGCACAGTGAGAAGGACAGTAAAGACGTAGTGAACTAAGAGATACATGTTTCTCATTGACACTGACAGGAGATACATAAAGAATAAAGGGATAAAAGGATATTTTTTTTCTAAAAAGTAGCAGACGTGTTGTGAGTGGATTGAAGCACAAAGTTCGCTTTGATCGTATGGATTTATGAAATGAACAGCACACTTGATTTAACGTAATAAAGTATTTATTAAGCAGTAAAATGATAACCTCAAATACATAAACAATAGCCCCCCAATGTCAGCAAAACACAACGAGAAAAACAAAGCTTTTATCCTGTGCAATTTAAAAACAACATAAATGAAAACAGACCTGAGACCTCTATATGGAACCGAAGCAGATTTTCTCAGCGTTGTATAAAGCCAGTGAAGGATGGGTTACGGTGATTTCACCCCTCAGCATCATGGGAAAACCAGGGTAACAAACAACATCTCACGGCTTTTACGCTTTATATCACAAGACAAGGATAAAGCCCACAGACGGAGTTAGGCCAGAGTACAGCGGGCTTCGGAACCTGCGCGGATAACTTAATATCTCAGTTATTGTTGGCAAATGGTTTTTAAAAAATATGGGTTGGACTGTGCTTACGTCTTGTGGCTCCATATGTCAGTCTGGACGCTGAAGGAAAATGCAGTGGTCGGTCTGAGCTGAAGGAAACTGAGTTAGGAAATAAACGTCTGATAATTACACGTGTAGCATTCTGCCCTGCGCTGAATTTCCCTGTCCATGTCGCACTCTTGTCATAACTGGCATCTAAGAAGCTCTAAAGAACCTTCACTGGCATCTTCCGTGTTCCTGACCCTTTCATCCGTGTGTTCTATGTTCTAAGGAGGGTTCTACTGTGCTGTACTGTTCTGCTGGACTTTGCCTTTGTGTCCTGACTCCACGCTTCTGGAGGAAGGAGTTCAGTGTGAATCATTTTTGACGGTGGTCATTTTTACTTGCTGAGTGTGTTCACAGACATAAAACAAGGAGTCATCATCCCAGCGGTCGGCTGAGTATTCACGCCTTCATCTGGACAGTGGAGTAGTTGAGATTAAAGCCATTTACAGGTTTGAAGGAGTCTGGAGTGAGAGCTGGATTTGACCTCAGAAATGGGGGGGTGTTCCAGCGCGTGTCGAAACTTACCCTAATAATCCAGCTCCGGACACTGGAACTCTAAATCCCAGAACCTCAGACGAGGGGGAAGCCCCTGGCGAGGAAACCTACCCTTGCCCTTTTGTGCGGGAATGCCTCGCAATTTGTGGAGCCCAAAACCTGGTAGAACAAGGCAGCCTTAGTGTGTGTGTGTGTGTGTGTGTGTGTGTGTGTGTGTGTGTGTGTGTGTGTGTGAAACGCTAATTTCATTGTTACAACTGCGTGTGAGAGAGAAAGTGTACAATGAAAGCTGCACCCAGAAGTTGGAAGGTTGGGACTGGGTCACTTCATCAACGAGCTGCTAAGCAACGGGAGAGAGGAATCAAATGACTGAGTGACCTCATGTAGACTCTGAGTTCACTGAAGCTGTGATCTTGTTTCTGAACTTTACCATGTGATATCACAGAGATGAACATACAGGACATATATATATATATATATATATATATATATATATATATATATATATATATATATATATATAAAGATAATCTTTGGTGCACTTCCTCTGGCCACTTAAAGCCTTTGGGTGTCAGTCCCGTCCACAAAAGAGACTTCAGCAACGCTGCCCCCCAGTGGCTAATACATCACATTTATAATGAGTTATTTCTTGGATAGTGGCCAGAGTATTTTTTTCCCTCTTTCTCTGAGTCCACTGCTCTTCAGTGGGGGGGGGGGGGAGAGAGAAGGTGATGAAGGAGGGAGAGGGAGAAAGTGAAGGGAGAGAGGGAATGAGGATAAAGATGAATAGAATGGAGAGAGAAATAAAACAAATAGAGTGTGTAACAGAGAAAGAGAGAGAGGAGAACAAGGCTCAGTGTTCTCAGTGTTACCAGCTTTAAGCACAGAGAAGAGCCAGAGAGAGAGAGAGGACAAGAGGTCAGACACGTAGCTAATCTGATAGAGTGTG
>NC_089807.1:2996871-3009181 GCF_029633855.1 Hoplias malabaricus | reverse complement strand
TGTGTGTGAGCATGTGATTTTATGTTTGTGTGTGTGTTTGTGTGAGTGTGTGTGTTTGTGTGAGTGTGTGTGTTTGTGCGCATGTGATTTTGTTTGTGTGTGTGTGTGCGTTTGATTTTATATTTGTGTTTGTGTGTGTGTGTATGTGTATGTGATTTTATTTGTGTGTGTGCATGCATGTGATATCATATTAGTGTGTGTGTGTGTGTATGTGCGCATGTGATTTAATGTTTGTGTGTGTGTGTGTGATTTTATGTTTGTGTGTGTGTGTGTGTTTGTGCGCATGTGATTTAATGTTTGTGTGTGTGTGTGTGTGTGTGTGTGTGTGTGTGATTTTATGTTTGTGTGTGTGTTTGTGCGCATGTGATTTTGTTTGTGTGTGTGTGTGTATGTGATTTTATGTTTGTGTGAGTGTGTGTGTTTGTGCGCATGTGATTTTGTTTGTGTGTGTGTGTGTGTGTGTGCGTTTGATTTTATATTTGTGTTTGTGTGTGTGTATGTGTATGTGACTTTATTTGTGTGTGTGCATGCATGTGATATCATATTAGTGTGTGTGTGTGTGTGTGTATGTGTGCATGTGATTTAATGTTTGTGTGTGTGTGTGTGTGTGCATGTGATTTAATGTTTGTGTGTGTGTGTGTGTGTGTGTGTGTGTAATGTTGATTCAGTTTGGAAACAGATTCATTAAGTGTGACTGTAGTCTGCGTAGGTTTTGATGGATGTGGAATAAACGGGTCAGGAATGTGAATAACTGGAAGAACTCATTCGTCTGTTGGAGCGCTGTTGACTTTGTGGCAGAAACTGGCTCTTTAAGGTGGAGCTGGAGAATCGTGAATAAAAAAGTGACTCTTAAATCCACCAATGTACAAATGTACCTCATCGTAATAAAAGGGCAGCTCCAGTAAGATCTCCCACAGATGAACATTAGCCCAGGTCCAAAGAAAGAAGAGAACGTATGAATGATTATAAACACTGACACGGTCAGTCCTCGACTCACCTGAGTGTTTTCTGAGGTGGTCACACGTCGCTTCCTGCAAATCTGAGCTGCAGTTCTCGTGCTTACAGTGTGAGCCAAGTTACAAGTCTGGATTCCGATGTGAGTCCCAAGATCTGGGGTCGGAATCAACGTGTAAATCAGAGTCGAGTTGTGGGTCTGGGTTGATTCCTAAGTCTTAAAGTCCCCAGCTCGGCTGCGTGTGAAAAGTAGTGACCTTAACGAATGGTCAGTGCTCTGTTCTTCAAAGGAATTCCTGCCATTCTTCAGCTTGGTTTACTTTTTCGTATCATTTCAGAGGAATTCTTTTCTAGAATCTGGGGGTGGGCGCATCTACCGGGGCCCTGATTACACATCGCACACACACATACACATAGACATACACACAGAGTTCTGTCCCATCACTGACCCCTGAATCCCCACTGATTGTGGTCCACATTACACACCCCCCATCAAAGACACATTACACACACACACACAGTGACACGACTCGGCTGGAGACAAGGCACTGCGGCCCGTCGCTAAAGAGCTTCCTCTGGTTTGCTGTCCTTGGCTACGGATCACAGCCCCCCACACACTGCTGAACTGGACAAGTGCCATACACACACACACACACACACACACACACACACACACACACTGGTCTACTTACCTGCAAAAGTTATGCATACATTCCTTAAGGCCCAGATTCTTTGCTCATTACTTCCTACTGTACATAGTGCCCTCTAATACACACTGTACTCTAATACACACTGTAATATAATACACACTGTACTCTAATACACACTGTACTCTAATACTGTACTCTAATACACACTGTAATATAATACACACTGTACTCTAATACTGTACTCTAATACACACTGTACTCTAATACTGTACTCTAATACACACTGTACTGTAATACTGTACTCTAATACACACTGTAATCTAATACACACTGTACTCTAATACTGTACTCTAATACACACTGTAATATAATACACACTGTACTCTAATACTGTACTCTAATACACACTGTACTCTAATACTGTACTCTAATACACACTGTAATCTAATACACACTGTACTCTAATACTGTACTCTAATACACACTGTAATCTAATACACACTGTACTCTAATACTGTACTCTAATAGACACTGTACTGTAATACTGTACTCTAATACACACTATAATCTAATACACACTGTACTCTAATACTGTACTCTAATACACACTGTACTGTAATACTGTACTCTAATACACACTGTAATCTAATACACACTGTACTCTAATACTGTACTCTAATACACACTGTAATCTAATACACACTGTACTCTAATACTGTATTCTAATACACACTGTACTCTAATACTGTACTCTAATACACACTGTAATCTAATACACACTGTACTCTAATACTGTATTCTAATACACACTGTACTCTAATACTGTACTCTAATACACACTGTAATCTAATACACACTGTACTCTAATACTGTACTCTAATACACACTGTACTCTAATACTGTACTCTAATAATCACTGTAATCTAATACACACTGTACTCTAATACTGTATTCTAATACACACTGTACTCTAATACTGCACTCTAATACACACTGTACTCTAATACACACTGCACTCTAATACTGTACTCTAATACACACTGTACTCTAATACTGTAATCTAATACACTCTGTACTCTAATACTGTATTCTAATATACACTGTACTCTAATACACACTGTAATCTAATACACTGTACTCTAATACTGTATTCTAATACACACTGTACTCTAATACACTGTACTCTAATACTGTATTCTAATACACACTGTAGTCTAATACTGTACTCTAATACTGTATTATAATACACACTGTACTCTAATGGTGTACTCGAATACTGTAGTCTAATACACACTGTAATTTAATACACACTGTATTCTAACGGTGTACTCAAATACTGTACTCTAATAAATACTATACTATAGGACATACTGTACATACTGTACTCTAATAGTGTATTCTAATGCATACTTTACTATAATGCATACTCTACATACTGTAATACATACTGTACTCTAATACATACTGTACATACTTTACTATAATAAATGCTGTACTTACTGTACTCTAGTATTATACTCTAAAACATACTGTGTGTTTTCCACAGGTTTTGTGTATACTGTACTATAATACATACTGTACATACTGGACACTAATACTGTATTCTAATACATGCTTTACTATAATACATACTCTACATACTGTAATACAAACTGTATTCTAATACATACTGTACTATAAGACACTGTAAATACTGTACTCTAATATTGTACTCTAATACATACTTTACTATAATACATACTCTACACACTGTAATACAAACTGTACTCTAATACATACTGTACATACTGTACTCTAATATATACTATACATTCATTAATACATGCTGTACTCTTACACTGCAAAAAAAAAAAAAAAAAAAAAAACTGAATATGTTTTATATTTCTTCAAACTAGCCTTTGCTTTGATGACAGCTTTGCGCTCTCTCCGTGTTCTCTCAATTAGCTTCATGAGGTCGTCACCTGGAACGGTTTTCAGTGAACAGCTGTGACCTCATCAAGAGTTCATATACATTCATATACAGATCTATACAGGGAGTAGCCCTATTCTACCAATGACTAATGAGAAGATGTGTCCAAACTTATGACTGGTACTGTATTTCTACCTTATTCTATTATATGTTAGATTTTTAAATTGTGTTAATTTCATACGCCCCATTTCATCTCCAGGACTTATATTACACTCTTTTATTTTACAAGGTTCTATAACAAATATTCCCCTCTCCTGGAGATGAGACTGTAATGTTCCTTTAGAAACATACGTGAACTTTAACTCCTCTACTGTACCTTTACCTTTTTTTGAGAATGTACACTAATATATGATGTTACCAACTGTACAAACTATTGTCCTTTCAATAAAGACAGAAAGAGACAGCTAAATATTTCAGTCTATAAGAAGTAATATGCTGCAGGTTTCCTATCATTGTATCAAAGATGCACAAGGCTTCCATTATTGTTGGATGCATCATGTTTTAATTCTTCCTTTAATGACATTTGCATTGATTTTCAAAATTAATATCATTGTATTTTAATATGTTGTTCATTGGGCATAAAATATCTACTGCCTATTCTCTAGATTCCAATTTGAGGTGTTTGTTCATCTGTTCATTCATTCGTTCATTCATCTATTGGTTCATTCAATCATCTTCAACCAGATCAGGGTCGAAGTGGGTCCAGAGCCTACTCAGAATCATTGGGCACAAGGCAGGAACACACCCTGAACCAAGCACTGCACACACTCACCCAGTCACTCACACTCACCAGTCACTCACACACTCACACCTGTGGACAGTTACACACACTCACCCAGTCACTCACACACTCACACCTGTGGACAGTTTCACACACTAACCCAGTCACTCACACACATTCACACTTGTGCACAGTTTCACACACTCACTCAGTCATTCACACACTCACACCTGTGGACAGTTTCACACGCTCACCCAGTCACTCACACACTCACACCTGTGGACAGTTACACACACTCACCCAGTCACTCACACAATCACTCCTGTGGATAGTTTCACACACTCACCACGTCACTCACACACTCACACCTGTGGACAGTTTCACACACTCACTCAGTCACCCACACACTCACACCTGTGGACAGTTTCACACACTCACTCAGTCACTCACACACTCACACCTGTGGACAGTTTCATACACTCACTCAGTCATTCACACACTCACACCTGTGGACAGTTTCACACCCTCTCCCTGTCACTCACACACATTCACACTTGTGCACAGTTTCACACACTCACTCAGTCATTCACACACTCACACCTGTGGACAGTTTCACACACTCACTCAGTCATTCACACACTCACACCTGTGGACAGTTTCACACCCTCACTCAGTCATTCACACACTCACACCTGTGGACAGTTAAACACACTAACCCAGTCACTCACACACATTCACACTTGTGCACAGTTTCACACACTCACTCAGTCATTCACACACTCACACCTGTGGACAGTTTCACACACTCACCCAGTCACTCACACACTCACACCTGTGGACAGTTACACACACTCACCCAGTCACTCACACACTCACTCCTGTGGATAGTTTCACACACTCACCCAGTCACTCACACACTCACACCTGTGGACAGTTTCACACACTCACTCAGTCACTCACACACTCACACCTGTGGACAGTTTCACACACTCACTCAGTCACTCACACACTCACACCTGTGGACAGTTTCATACACTCACTCAGTCATTCACACACTCACACCTGTGGACAGTTTCACACCCTCTCCCTGTCACTCACACACATTCACACTTGTGCACAGTTTCACACACTCACTCAGTCATTCACACACTCACACCTGTGGACAGTTTCACACACTCACTCAGTCATTCACACACTCACACCTGTGGACAGTTTCACACCCTCACTCAGTCATTCACAAACTCACACCTGTGGACAGTTTCACACACTCAGCCATTCACACACTCACACCTGTGGACAGTTTCACACACTCACCCAGTCACTCACACACTCACACCTGTGGACAGTTTCACACACTCACCCAGTCACTCACACACTCACACCTGTGGACAGTTTCACACACTCACTCAGTCACTCGCACACTTACACCTATGGAGAGTTTCACACACTCACTCAGTCACTCACACTCTCACACCTGTGGACAGTTTCACACACTCACTCAGTCATTCACACACTCACACCTGTGGACAGTCTCACACACTCAGTCATTCACACACTCACACCTGTGGACAGTTTCACACACTCACCCAGTCACTCACACACTCACACCTGTGGACAGTTTCACACACTCAGTCATTCACACACTCACACCTGTGGACAGTTTCACACACTCACTCAGTCACCTGCACACTTACACCTATGGAGAGTTTCACACACTCACTCAGTCACTCACACACTCACACCTGTGGACAGTTTCACACACTCAGTCATTCACACACTCACACCTGTGGACAGTTTCACACACTCACCCAGTCACTCACACACTCACACCTGTGGACAGTTTCACACACTCAGTCATTCACACACTCACACCTGTGGACAGTTTCACACACTCACTCAGTCACCTGCACACTTACACCTATTGAGAGTTTCACACACTCACTCAGTCACTCACACACTCACACCTGTGGACAGTTTCACACACTCACTCATTCACACACTCACACCTGTGGACAGTTTCACACACTCACCCAGTCACTCACACACTCACACCTGTGGACAGTTTCACACACTCACTCAGTCACCCGCACACTTACACCTATGGAGAGTTTCACACACTCACTCAGTCACTCACACACTCACACCTGTGGACAGTTTCACAAACTAACAAATTATGAGCCTCAGATGTCCGCTGACCTAATGTCCTCTGAGCTGAAGGTCCAGAGTGATTGAATAAGCGAGAGGTCTCTGATGATTTGCTGATAGGTCAGTGTTACACTGCTCTAGGTCCAGACCTGGGCTGGAGGAGCTCTGATAGAGCCACAGTTTTGCATCAGGCCGAGGGGGTGCAGTTACGGCAGAACAAACTCTAGTCAAAGGCCTCCGTTCAGAAAACGTAGAGTTTGTTTATGAATGTGGACCGTGGCCTGGGTTTGGACTCAATGACTTTCCCCAACCTCTTCGCCTGCTGCTACCGGAGTGAGGGCTGGAAGAGAAGGAGAGATGGAGATGAATCTGATATCCCTCGGAGGCGCTGTGTGTGTTTGTTTTTCGTGGTGGGTGTCCCTCTCTCTCAGCGTGCCTTTCGCTCATAACAAGCGTCCGTTTGTTCAAGGCGCATTCTTCCGCCGGACGACTGGACGAGTCGGCGTTCACGAAGGAACGAGGGAACGGTCCGGAAGAACAGAGGAGGTTAACAAAGCTTGCTTCATTCAGGATCAAATACTGGGAAGAGTGAGGAGGACAAGTGACCAGAAGGGATCTTCTACGGGCTGTTTACAGTGCTCTAGACCAGGGGCTTTTCATCCTTTCCTCCTCAAAACCCACCTGTATATCATCAGAACGCATTAAAGCCCAGACTAGGTACTCTCATGTCACCACATAGGCTTACAGTATACAGTATATACCTTCATAAACACCTACTGTATAAAGACTTACTGCAGCAAGTGTCTGTTGTAAAAACAAACAGGTCTCAAGGTGATTTTGTACGCGTTTTATAAATGTCCATTCACAGGATTCTTGCAACGTGTACTAAATATATTTATAGATACTTTAATGTCTGGCAACCCGACATGAAAAGCTTTAAAACTTCCTGTAATCTATCCCTAAACCTAACCCTAAGGCTCACTGGAAAGTTATCCATTACCCTATCCCTAAAAATAACCCTAATTTACATTTACTACATAGTGTTGATGTCCAATCAAAAACATGTATATACTTTGTATTTATTCATTCATTCATTCATTATCTGTAACCCTTATCCAGTTCAGGGTCGCGGTGGGTCCAGAGCCTACCTGGAATCATTGGGCACAAGGCGGGAACACACCCTGGAGGGGGCACCAGTCCTTCACAGGGCAACACACACACTCACGGACACTTTTGAGTCGCCAATTCACCTACCAACGTGTGTTTTTGAAAACCGGAGCACCCGGAGGAAACCCACAGGGACAACACACCTCACTCCTCACAGACAGTCACCCGGAGCGGGAATTGAACCCACAACCTCCGGGTCCCTGGAGCTGTGTGACTGTGACACCTACCTGCTGCGCCACCGTGCCACCCTGTATTTATTTATCCATCCATCCATCCATTATCTGTAACCGCTTATCCAATTTAGGGTCGCGGGGGGTCCAGAGCCTACCTGGAATCATTGGGCGCAAGGAGGGAATACATCCTGGAGGGGGCGCCAGTCCTTCACAGGGCAACACAGACACACACACATTCACACCTACGGACACTTTCGAGTCGCCAATCCACCTGCAACGTGTGTTTTTGGACTGTGGGAGGAAACCGGAGCACCCGGAGGAAACCCACGCGGACACGGGGAGTATTTATTTATATATTTATTTATTTATTTTGGGCGGTTTTTAATTTACTACGTTGTTAGAACAAACACATTGTTCAAAATAATGAATGGACCAATAGGAATGCTCCAAATTTATTTGGAATAAAATCTTTTTTACATTGACTTCCATTGAAATTTTAGAAGGTTTTTTCCTTCTCCGGTATTGTTGATATTTTGATGTAAATCATATGTAGAAATATTAATTAAATCTGGAGTGTAATTTTAGTGAAATATGTACTTAATTTTGAAGATAGTTTTGGTCATATCCCTTTCTGGGGTGAAGGAGTCTGAGGCAGATTTTAAGTTTTTTATAGACGATAAAGTTGGTAAACTGCTGTTGTGGATAAGGACTTGTGTGGGTGTTATGTAGCCTTTTGAACATATACGTTGCACTGAAATGTTACCAATTTTGAAATTGTTTTTGAATGCCTTGCCCTGGAACCTCCGGTGTGTTTTACTGAAAATAAGATCTACAAATTAGATTGATGTGATATCTATATTTGAAAGTCTAGCACTGCCAATTTGAGCTATTATTTTAGAGCATTAACGGTACTGTATAAAAGTTTTGGGCACCTGAGAATATGGGATTTTTAAAAAGTTATTTTTCTTGAACAGTAATACTTTATTTCCTCAAAAAAAAAAAAAAAAAAACTCCCTTAATATTAGACTGAAAGCAAACATCTCTATCACAGTAAACGACTGTGAGACCCAATCTCTCCTGGTGGCAGTCCAATATTCTTTGTAGTTATCATCTGATACCTACTTTTACTGGTTAATAAATGCCTTATTAATCTTAAATCAACACGATCAACGTGTAGAATTTATATTTGCCATTCTGAGATTGACATACTTTAAAATGATGTATTATTAATTGATTATATTTTATAGTGTAATTAATCATGGAAATATCAGACATAAAATGGCTGCCGTTTGAGTAGTCGTGGAGTTCTGGCACCCTGAGTGTGAATGGAAAAACAAGGAGGAATGTTCCTCCTTCCATCAGCAGGATGATGAAAGGAATCCTCAAACCCGAATGGAGATGGAGCTCAATCTGGAAGTGTCCTGCGTGGAAACTTTCGCAGTGTGTTTGTTCTGACACACATTTGTTTGAGTTTAAATCGTGGAAAGATTCTCAGTGAAACATTTCTGAGGGGCTTGTTTTTCAAGTGCCAAGGGTTTGGGTTTGATCCACTGATGAAAACAATAGATTTATTTTAGCACATTCATCTGGCCATGAATCTCAGCCCAGCAGTTCAGCTGATAAACAACCAACATTGGGTCATGGCTGTGATTGTGTTATACAAATTAAACATGCAATTCAGTTACATAAATGTCTATTTTTATTGTTTTGTAAATGAGACACTTCTGAGCACACAACAATAGCATTCCATTAAATTCCAGCATATGGTAACCATTCAAACATGGAGGATATTGTGGCTATTGTTGCTATTAGTCAGTAGCTGAGTATTAGCAAGGGCGGCACGGTGGCGCAGCAGGTAGTGTCGCAGTCACACAGGGACCTGGAGGTTGTGGGTGTTCTCCCTGTGTCTGCGTGGGTTTCCACCGGGTGCTCCGGTTTCCTCCCGCAGTCCAAAAACAAACATTGGTAGGTGGATTGGCGACTCAAAAAGTGTCCGTAGGTGTGAGTGAATGTGTGTGTGTCTGTGTTGCCCTGTGAAGGACTGGCTCCAGGGTGTATTCCCGCCTTGCGCCCAATGATTCCAGGTAGGCTCTGGACCCACCACGACCCTGAACTGGATAAGGGTTACAGATAATGAATGAATGAGTATTAGCAAGCTCTTTCTTATTATATTATTAAACAGAAACTAGGATACGAATTATAAGCCAGTCCAAGCAATGGACTAAGGTGAATTAAACAATTTCCTGAGCCATAATAGCGTATAACATATGTAACATATGTACATATGTATTAACATATTTATTATTCCAAAACAATGATTATTATAATGTTATTAAGCAATCAGTAAAGTGAATCTAGGGCTGTAATAGCTGTTAAACAACCTTTCATGCTCTCACTATGTTATTTAGTAATAACTAGAGTTAGATAAAGAGAGTTACACTATCTATTATCAAGCCAATTATTATACCTGTCTGTGTATATATGCTTATTACTATTTAATTAATCAGTAACTTTCAGAGGACATGTTGAATGTAACACACTATATTGCCATGCTTTTGCTCGTCTGCCTTCACATGCTTTTGAATTTGAGTAACATCCCATTGTTAATCCATAGGTTTTAATATGAAGTCGACCCTCCCTTTGCTGCTATAACAACTTCAACTCTTCTGGGAAGGCTTTCCACAAGGTTTAGGAGTGTGGAATTTTTGACCACTGTTCCAGAAGCGCATTTGTGAGGTCAGACACTGATGTTGGATGAGTAGGGCTGGCTCACAGTCCCTGCTCTAATTAATCCTCAGAAGTATTCTGTTGGGTTGAGGTGAGGACCCAGTCAAGGTCTTCCACGTAAAAACCTGCTCATCCATATCTTTATGGACCTTGCTTTGTGCACAGGTGCACAGCCATGTTGGAGCAGGAAGGGGCCATCCCCAAACTGTTCCCACAAAATCAGGAGCATGATATTGTCCAAAATCTCTTGGTATGCTGAAGTATTAAAAGTTTCTTTCAATGGAGCCCTACTCATGAAAAACAACCCCACACCATAATCCCCTCCACCAGTCTTTACTTGGCACAATGCAGCCAGATTCTCCTGGCAACAGCTAAACCCAGACTCGTCCATCAGATTGCCAGACAGAGTCCAGCAATGGTGTGCTTTATACCACTGCATCCACAAAGTTTGCATTGTGCTTAGTTACGTAAGGCTTGGATGCCACTGCTCGGACATAGAAACCCATTCCAAAAAGCTCTCTACACACTGCTCTTGAGCTAATCTGAAGTCCACATGAAGTTTGGAAGTCTGTAGCGATTGACTCTGCAGAAAGTTGGTCATCTTTACGCACTATGCACCTCAGCATCCGCTGACCCCACTCTGTCATTTTACGTGGCCTACCAGTTTGTGGCTGAGTTACTGTGGTTCCCAATCATCTCCGCTTGTTGTAATACTGCTGACATTTGACTGTGGAATATTTAGTAGCAAGGAAATTCACTGAGCTCCTGAGAGTGATCCATTCTTTCACAAATGTTTGTAGATGTTTGGTTCTGTACACTTGTGGCCATGGAACTAATTGGAGCAACTGAATTCAATGATTTGAATGGGTGAGTGAATATTTTGGTGAAGTTCTGATTGCTGTTGGATGCAACTGACCTGAAAATTATAAAAGGAAAATTGCTAAATTCTTACTTAATAACATTAATTACTTAATAACATAGTAGTAAATAGACTGCTCATTAGAAATCATTGCCTTTGCTTGAAATTTATGCAGCATTTAATTGCTTTACGAGGCTTAATTATGGACAGCAAATCTGTTCAAAAAATGTTCTATAATGCACCAACTGAAACAGTCTGAAAATGACTTATTGCTGCCTAATTGTGTAATAACGTAGTAATAATCACTCTGTTCATTACTAACTCTTCAATCACTATGGCTTAAGCACATTACGATGGCATTATGATATCACACTCAGAATGGAAAGAAAGCTTAGAATCTGCAAATATATGTCAGTAATAATTAAGATTTAATTACACCCTCTTCCTCCTCACCATCATATTCTTTTCCATTGAATACATTTCAGGGTCTTGGTGGGAAAAGTGTGAGCAAAGAAGCCCAGGGGTCTCTGTTACTCACTTATTCCTCTATGACTTTAATATTTCTGGCTGTAACTAAGACGTCTGAGGCTGGACAAGGCCTTCCTCGGTTGAAGTGGGTGTGTCTCTGGTCGGCGCACCTCTGATTGTCAAAGCCGCTCCCACAGAACTGATGGTTGCTATGTTTTATGAGCTTATGAATATCCTTAGCAAATTTGCTCACACCTCACCCGTCCTCAATAAACTTGTCTGCCCAAAGGGACTGCCCAAACTAACTGTTAGTTTGTTTGAGCATTCACTTACCTTCCAGTTTAGTTGGAACACCTGCACTGTGACCAAATGTTTACAGACACCCTTTACATGTGAACACAGTCCTCGGGTCTTGATAAAATATCTGTGACAAGGCTCAAACACCACAGCAGTTCTCCGTCTGTCTAAACAGCCCTG
>NC_089807.1:2959371-2991871 GCF_029633855.1 Hoplias malabaricus | reverse complement strand
AACTCGGAATCACACCTGAAGAAGTACAGCGCACACCTGCCACTGTGGGTCAATGTGTGAGTGCCACATTTTTGGTGATGTTTCACACCAGGCATTAGAACTTGAAAACTGTTGGATTCGACATTAATGTTAGGGTTTAGGGTTAGAATTAGGGATTAACGTTAATGATAATGATAATGATAATGTGCAATTACGTGTCACTGTACAATGTACTACAAACTGTGTCCGCCGTATTTAACCCAACTGTGGCAGTGAACACACACACACACACACATTAGTTCACTAGAGGGCTTTGAGCAGCCCCACCCCCCCCCTTTCCCAGTCCACCCATGGCATTAAATAAATAACCTTACTCCCACGTGAAGCTGTTTTAAATTTCATTATTTTGTTTGGCCAGTTGATTATTATAGAAACTATTCACACTGCTTTTGCTTTTCTCAGTTTGCTGCTCATTGAACTCTCACTGGCTCTGTCCAGGGTATGCTGGACATTGTATTAAAAGCCATTTGAGCTGTTTGTATTTAAAAGAAAGGGTCACACTCATGGATTCTGTCAGAGCAGCTGGGCTGGGTCTGGATGGGTCACTGGGTCAGACTTGAAAAATGTGTTAAAGGCATTTGAAAAAGTGCCATTAATAAGTGGATTAACACAGTCCTTTTAACAGCTCTGACTGTTGTTCCGCCCGGTGCATCGTAGTGCAATGTGGACAGCGTATAGACCACTGTGAAACACGCTGAGGTCAACGTGTCAAGGGTGCGACCATCTATCCCCAACAAACATAAACACCAGCAGCATTCTGAAGTGTGTTTGAGAGCAGAGGTTGAACTACAGGTCAAAGCACTTTCTGGCTGTTACTCTTTTCAATAAGAAAGACTAGTGGTCATTATCCCTGGCTATTGATGGCCTCCAGGACCTTAGAAATCGGTTCCTATTCATTTCTGTGTTTTTTAATGTAGGTCACATTATGATAAGTAACGTATTTAATGAGGTCAGTGAATTTAGGCTAATTGGCTGGAGGCCCTTGTTATATATCGTTGAAATGTAATGCCCTCCAAACATTGTGGCTCAATGCCATGTAGAGAAAGTACTTCACAGCCATTAGCTTCTCCTCGCCCTCCAAATGATTTCCAAACAGCTTTAATAAACTCTTCACTTGGTATTGAGCCCTGAATAGCGTTCCCATCCTGCTTTAACACCACGCCGGGTGCTTCAAAGCCGTCGGACGCTTTGGTTGCCGCTGGGATCATACATCAGGGCCCGATGATGTTTACCCTGCCACTGAAACTCAAACACAATGTGTTAAACACTTCGGCCACCCACGTGCTCGGCACTCGTACCGCTTGTGTCTTCGCTGACGCAGTCAACGCTGCTTTTAAGAAGGTTTTACTTTTTAAACAGTCCCTGCCTTTGAGAGGAATGATGACATTGAGTGCTGGAGTGAGGGAGGTTTACATTCTGTGCATGTTAGCAAATGTGTCACTTATCATACATCAAGGAGTACGAGGAAAGTGATGGAGCAAACACGGGACGATCAGTGGTTTAAAAATGTCCTGAGGTTATTGCCATTTTTAGCATAATGCTCTATTACAATGTTCTTAAAAGTGTATAAAGTATTAATACATTATAAAAAACAAACTAAAATGATCTGCTCTCCAGATGATGTATCAGTAAAAACTGGAAAACATGAGCCAGGGATATATCAAAAGATTTGAGTTTTGCTGGATTTAAAACTTTTCAACACTCAAAAATAATATTTCTTAAAATTCGTATCTACCCAGTAAACAAGGAAGGTCCCTGGACGTTCAAAGTAGGTCTAAAAGTAGTCTGTCCGTCAAGGACATATTTTAAACGTCAATGGACGTCCAAAATCCATCTTAATAAGTTAGTTACGTGGTGACCAATCGATAACGTTAGTGAACGTCCAAAACGCGTTTTATACAAGTAATTTATTTCGGGACCAATTAATAACGTCAATGGACGTCCAAAATACGTCTATACACCAATAAACTACCTATAAGCATCCTATATATTACAGCACACAACTCACAGCACACAACAGTGAAAATAAAAACCTCAAAAAAGTGAAAAATATGGGCCCGCGGTGCATGCTGGGAGCTCTACCTGAGCGTACCAAAGCCCCGCCCATAGCCTCACAGTTTCAAGTCCATTTCACTCTTTCAAATGTACTTCATTGGAGTAATTTAAAAACGTGAGTTGAAAAGCCTGAAAATCCAGTTGAAATCATAAACTTAACTCAATAAATTAAGGTCAATGACAAATATATGTTTTCATGACTTATTGCTTAACAATTTTTGTTACAGAAAAAGGCCAATGACAAACAGGAACCATCCTAGATTTACAGAACATGAGTTTCCAAAATAATAGCCTTTATAAGTGTTCATAAATGTCTGTACGCTCCCAGTCCTATTTTTCAAAAACTTGGTGATGACCCATCGTCGATTATCACGACAAGTTATTATTCAATAACTTTACTTGATTTCGACCTGCTTGTAAACTGTAGTGTTAAACCACTAACACTTCCATCCCCACATCAGCAGCTCCGTGTTCCAGGGGAGGCACTGTTCTTGTTATTCAGGCTCCAGCGGGCTGCCCTTGCCCTCACCCTCTTCAAGAATTATGAGCGTGGGCAAATGAGTCGAACATCGCCTGAGAACAATGTTTCCCAGAGAGCTCGGAGGTTCCCGTGGGATGTTTCTAGCACTGCTGGAGAAGCCATCAGCTTCAGAGCCAAAGTTATTAATAATGTCATTAATAATTGAGCAGCGCTGGTACAAGCATTACAGTGACACAGAAGGATGGAAATCCCGGATTTTGAGAAATAGAAAGTTTGACGTGGCCAAAACTGCAACAAGCAAAAAGTCTGGCTGGGAAGCAGGGTTCCACTGGAAGAGCACCGTTATGTTCTAATGTTTCATGAGGAGGAAATTCAATGCAATTCCACATGTCAGAGTCCATGAGGGACGGGGCCTGCCCAGTGGCACTGAGCTCCCAGTCAAGAGCGACTAATAATGCCACAAAGGGCACGTCCATTCAGAAATGACTCTACCAGACCACTGTTAGGGTCCCAGGTATCGCTAATGATGTGGTTGGATTGGCGCAGTATAAACCCCATTCCAAAAACATTGAGGACAGTTTGGGAAATGTTCGTGAAAACTGAAAGCAGTGACTAATAAATTATACTTAAAAAAAAAAAAAACAACACAACTTTTTCTTCCTAAAGTTTACTCTATGAACCTTTAATATTTTAAATTTGCAACAAATTCCAAAGAAATAATGACAGTAGCATGTTCACCTCTGTGTTCCATTACCTGTCAGTTCAAATCAACTTTAAACAGAGGGTTCTTTAGTAAATACAATGGTTCTGTAGAGAACCACAAACACTCATATAACCAGTTATAAGCATCCCCAGTGTTGTTCAGATTGACTGAAAGCCCTTTGTACATGGTTCAGTGTGGAATCTTTTGAAAATGCTTTTAATACAGCACCAAAAAGTGGTTTATTCTACTGTTACAAGCAGGATGTTGTGTCAATATGAAAGGCTTTTAATGCGCTATAAAGATTACTTTTCAAGTGAGTGTGTCTGTGTTGCCCTGTGAAGGACTGGCGCCCCCTCCAGGGTATATTCCCGCCTTGTGCCCAATGATTCCAGGTAGACTCTGGACCCCCCGCGACCCTGAACTGGATAAGGGTTACAAATTATGGGTTACAGAAGGGTTACTAGTTGGTTCTAGCTGAGGACAAACCTGTCAGGTTCCAGTACCTGTTAATGTTGATGGAAGTCTGCCGAACTGTTCAACATTATGTGCGCAAACAGGAACAGAACCGGTTCCACGTTGGTACATAGGACTAATTAAGTGCCGTAGGGTGAAATACAAGTCCCTGCAACCACTGATTATATGTGAGCTGTTAAATTATTCACAAATGCAGTTTTGGCAAAGGGTTGAATCTCAGCTTATTCTCACTCAGACTAGGCCTTTGCGGATGCCTAAATATGATCCCATCACCTGTTTAAGATGTTTTTGGAGCCTTCGTGGTCTTTAAATGCCCCTGTTTCCACATGCCTGGATTATGCTACAGGCATTATTCTCTGAATGAGTGTGCTGTTTACCCATAAACACAAGGAACTGCTAATTTGTCTTTGTACTACTTCTGCGGAAACACAGATGAAGGTGAGTGATGAGTGACTGAATGATAGTTTGGTGTGTTTTTTTTCCAGATCACTGAAGTGCTTTACATTCTTTGGGGCATGAAGGTGCCAATGCAGTCAGGCACTGGGATCCACACACTGCTTTAATTGGTATTTTACCTATAAACACTTCTAGAACCGGGTTTTCTGGTTGATTTTGGGGTTCACAAGCGTCCGTTAAGTTAATGGTAAGACACCTGAGAACGATAGCCCTGAGACCGCGGAGTCGACCAATTTCACATGAATTTCATCCAGAAAAAAAGTTCAAATCCAAGCCCAGCCCTTGGTCCTTAGTTCAGCTGAGGGCAAAGAACAACATCAGGATATGATTCAGAATCTCTGCTGGAGATGTTCTCCTCCATCTCCATTCACTTAGAGTTGCTAATATCACTCTGGGGAGCCCTAGACGAGTAGAGGAGGGAAGCGGATCAGAACCAAATAAAACAAACATGGAACAGAGAGGGCTTAGCCGTAGAATCGCATTGACAAGATAAAACTTGATGCAAGAGACTTTGAGCAAGTAGTTCTAATGGAGACAAACTCTTGAGTGTGCAGTCATCAGAGAAACTGATCAGAGTTTAGTAGTCGATGTAACCTTTAGTATAGATATCTATTTTTCATTTTAATCTAGCTTTTCTTATCCCATGAACTCCTGTGGACTCCGGACCTGGGCAGCTCAGACCTTACCAGGGATTGAACCAGCAACCAAAACTTTGTTAGACCACTGCCCACTCGTTCTGTATTCTGACTGTTTGGAACTGATACATTGACTTTCATTTATTTTATTTTTTTTTTATTTATAGAGTTAACAGAGCCTTTGTTTCCCCCAGTCCTTAGCAAACTATGGCTTTGACCCTGCTATTCCCCATCATCATCATTCACTTGCACTGCCTTCTTAAGGTTAAGTCATTTTCCATGTGTGTGAATGTGTGTGGACCAGCAAAGAAGTTCTAGCCGTTTTGCTTATTACAGAAAGACCCGATTGCTTAGAGACACAGGTCTGGAGAAAACAAACATCAGAACCTTCCACAAAGCCCTGCTGCACCTGCATTCGGATTTCACCACAGCCGGGCTTTTTCCATTCCTGAAATGATTCATTTGCAAGAACGATTCCCGTGTTATTACATCACATACACAGCATGAGGTCACTTCAGCCGTGGGGGCTAATACAAATAGAAACAGACACTAAAGTTCTACACGAGGACACTTTTCATGGCCATCACTCTCTGATCTCAAACTCTCCGATCAAACTCTTACCATCGTCACATTCCCATTAAATTCAGTGAGTATCTGCACTTCCACAGCTACAGAGCTGATAGGTGACTTTACAACTGGACTGGAGGGCTTCAGATCCAGACCGTGGATAGTTCACAACAACAAAAATAGAAATGTAGGTGTTGGTTGTTGCTGTTGTGAAAGCAAGAATTTGGACTTAAAACACACTGAAAACACACTAAAGAGACAAACAACATTTAAAGGTACAACAGTGCTTTTAGAGTCAAGTTGTGTTCCCTAAAGATACATTCTCTTTTCATTTTATTCAGAATAAGAGATGTATTTTAAAAGTTAGAGAACTTTATTGTCATTGTACGACTGTGGAAGCATTACAGCCAGATTGTGTTGGTCCTGGGCAAAAAACACAAACAAACTCATTAAATATCTCTAAAATAACTCTATATTTAAATAACTCTCAAAATATTTGTAAAGTTTAATTGCAAAACTGTGTAAATTTTTATATATATTTGCTTTTGCTGTCGCTGTGGCGGTACCCTCAAGACCTCATGGAGCACCCTTAGTTAGGAAACGTAATTTTACAGTATTCTATTATAATTGTAGATTTTAAAGTTGTGACTTCATAACCCAATTTACATTAAACATATTGACCTCATTCTGGAGAAGAGAATGTCATGTGTCTTTAGGGAACACAGCTGGATTTTAACACCACTGTTGTACCTTTATATTTAAGTTTAATGAACAATAATGTAGCTGTACCATACACTCATTTAATGTATTGAATTGTTTTTATTTTTCACAGTGTGTGTGTGTGTGTGTGTTTGTGTGTGTGTGTGTATACTGAATGTGTACTGGTAACACCACAGTGACACAGTTTTTCTGATTGTGTTCTTGGCTAATTACAAATGGCCAGTCTTCAAACATATCATGAGCCACTGGTGGCAGTGTTCACTGTAAAAAATGTTCTTGTAAATTTACAGTGATTTACTGGCAGCAGTTTCACCAGTAGATTTTTTTTTACAAAATACAACACACTGCTATAATCCAAAAATGCAACTTATTACTGTATTTTACCTGTATTTGTTTTACTGTACTGTAATTCTTTCTCTGTATAATTACACATTTTTTTTACAGTGTACCCAAAGAAGAGTCACAGAAACATTGCTGTAAACCTTTGTGAGAAAATTTTACACAGCACACAGCCCAGCAGCTTCTGACTCTTCAGACCTGAAGGTTGGAGTTATTGTTAACATTAGCATTAGGGTATGGTTCGGGGCAGGGTTGAGGCTGATTTTTCACACTGGGTGGACATCATAAACTCACACAAAGTACACACAATATTTTGTATACATTATACAACTCTTGTTAATGGACTTTTCATCAAATATGTTTGAGTTCCTTTTTAGACCAGGGTTCTAACATTAAAGGGAAAGGCATTTGTCCACTAAATGTACACACTTCAATATTATGGTTCTACAAGGGTCCTTTAGTTTAAAAAAATGGTTCTATAAAGAACCCTGAACACATGAAGATCCTTTCGCATGATTGAAGGGATTCTTCAGATTGATGGAGAATGCACTATAGATGGATATAGATAGCACCTTTTAGAACATGGTTCTATATTCACTGTAAAACATCTGTAAAATTTACGTTAAAAAACGGCATCTGTGGCTGCCACAATTTCACCTTAAAATATAAGGTCAAAGTGTAAATTGTACATTAAAGAACTGTTTACAGTACTTTTCTGTTAAATAAACATATATACACTGTATATCAAATCAAAGAAACATTGTTTTGCCATAAAATTAACATTTTGTTACAAATGAGAGAACGTAGACTAAGATATAGCCGAGCTGCGTATATAGCCACACTTAGATATAGACATGCCACATCCTATATTCAGCCCTTAAAAGGAGATACTGTGGAAAGGACCAAAGACATGTGCGGTATCTGGGTGCCACACTCCAGGACTTGGAACTCAGGCTGATGGTGAACTTTACTGACCAACACACATCTCATCACAACATGCACAGAAACACAAACACACACACACACACACACAAACACACAAAATAATCGCCCCAATGCAACCCAAAATCAAAAAGTCTCAAAGACAAACAAAAAAAAAAACTCACAAAAATATGGAGCAGCAAGGCATGCTGGGAAATCCTTAACGAGTCTCAGCTCCTCCCAGTCATTGGCCACTTGTACTGCCCATAATGGTTTGTGCATTTAACAGTGAAATAATGTATTTTTTACAGCAAAGGAATGCAGTTTTGGCTGATAAAAGTTTTTACGGTACTTCACTGTTACAGAAGAAGTTTTTAGAGTTTACGATCATTTACTGTCAAGATTTTACCATTTTTTGCTGTAAAATTAAAGACGTATTTTTACAGTGTTGCACTGAAACGTGTTCTTTGATTGTAACAGGTTTGACATCATAAAAACGGAAGAACTCTGTGCTCTATAGAACTTATTCCTTGCAATATGAAAAAATCCTATTTTATCAGTTCTACATGTTTCCTGATACATTTCTTCTAAATCAGTCACAGGAATCAATGCTTGTTGGTTTAGAACTGCCTTCACACACTGCACTCTGGAGCTCTGGCTGCGCATTTGTCTTGACTGACTCCTCCGGTTCTTGCTTCTATAGATGAGGTGCACCACTCGAGGAGTAACCACCTCTAATGTGTCCCCAGAGAGCACTCTTTCAACCGCTCTCGCATAAACCTGAGCAGCTCATGAGCCATGTGTCCCCATACGTCCAGCCCACAGCAGGTCTCTGCAAGAGCACCGGGAGGGTTCTGGCGGAGGACTCGGGCGTTTCGCAGTTTTTCTTGGCTGTGCCGTGTCCCTGTTTTGCTGCGTTTGATGACTGGCTTGTGTGCGAACGGTCCACACGAAATGGAGAGCTTTGCAGGTTTTGGGAAATGATGCATGGGTAATTAGGACAGACTCCAGCATTTTCCCCTCCCTGCTGATGCATTACGGAGTGATTAGTGAGGAAATTCGTCTCTGTTGATCATCTGCGAGGATTGCCTGATAAAACCCATTTTTTAAGGCAAACCCTGGGAAGAAGCGCTGTTTGTCCTTGTGCTGGACGTGAGGGAGAAGAAAGACAGCCCCCTTGTCCACAATCCAGATTCAGAAATGGGTCTTCAAGGGTTCTATAGTAAAGGAATATGTTCTATAAAGAAATATATAGAACAATGAACACTTGAAAAAGCTTTTACATTTGCATCATAAAGGGTTTCTTCACACGGATGGAAAATGTGTTATAGATGATTATACATCAGAAAAGGGTTGTGTATGGCACCAAAAAGGGTTCCCTCTATTGTTACGATGTCAAGCTTGTTAAAATAGACTTTTCTAAGGTGCTACATAGAACCATCTATAGCCCATTCTCCATCACTCTGAAAAACACCTTCACGATGCTATGTAGAACCATTTGTGGAACCACGAGTTTTAAGTGTGAATGCTAAGGTACGTGAACCGTTATGGACACAGGCTTTAAATGTGCACACACCATTTATATAATCTCTGTGGAGAAGCATGACACGAAACAGGACCCACTGGAGTGCCTAAATTCACCATGTTCAATGTTAACTGTCAGCCAGAGGGGTATAAAGCCCCCCAGCTTTGGGCTCTGAAGCTGCAGAAGGGTGTTCTCTGGACTGATAGAGCTCCAATACCGTTAGGATGGGTGGAAGTAGGCTGTGTCGCAAGTGTGCACTGCACACTAATGCTGTACACTATACTATGTACTAATCTCAACTTTATGAGTTCAGCAGGCTACTGAACGATCACAGGATTAGGAACACCTTGAATCTATACACTCACTTTGACTTGTTTCTCTGTCTATTTTGTTAGCCCCTTTCAACCTCTTCTTCAATTGTCAGGACCCCTACATGACCGCCAAATAGCAGGTATGATTTGGGTAGTGAATCACTCTCAGTTTTTGTTGGTCATCCTCTAGCCCTTCATCAGTGGAGTCAGGACACTGCCCGCAGGACACTGTTGGATGAATGTGTTTCATTAGTGGACTATTCTCAGTCCAGCAGTGACACTGAGGGTGTTAAAAACTCAAGCAGACCTGCTGTGTCTGATCCACTCGTACAAGTACAACAGATAGTAGAGTATAGTAGAGTTCTATACATGACCCACCAATGAAATCATACTTATATACATAATAATAATTGTTTATTGTTATGTGGTGTAGCAAAATATCCAATAAATATTGTGTCTTTTTTCAGTAGTGAGCTAAAAATGACTTGCACTCTAGTCTATGCATTTACTGAGTAATGAGCCTGAGGACATAATAAACCTCTGTTTTTAAAGAGTTCATACACTTGATGAAATCATGTGACATGTCAGACATTTAGGCATTTGAACCTTTCCAGTTCTCAGTCAACAACCAGTAGATGTAATGGCCTACATCTGCCATGTTTTTGGCATTCGTGACATCAAAACAAACAGAGAAGTATCCAGCCTTGAACCTACAAATACGGAATGGAATTGCCTTTAAATAGCCCTGTATCTGGACAATGGATCTATAACCTAAGAACAACTGGCACTATATTCCATGTAATTACTGAGTAATAAGCCTGAGGATGTAATAAGCCTAAGATTTAAAGCACTTCATGCAGATTTTGGTAATGAAAACTAAAAGAGAGCACATGTGACATTTCAGACATTTCCAACCACTCTTTCCAGTTCACAGTGAGCAGACAGGCGATGCAAGGTCTGACTTCATTTTCCATGTTTGTGTCGTTCCTTGACATTAAAACATACTGTGAAATATTCAGACATGAAACATGTAAATACAGAATGCAATTACCTTTAAGTAGTATAATCAAACGTCCAATAAATGGCAGGCAGATCTAGAACTTATTTTATGTAATTAGTGAGTAATAAGCCATAAGCCTTAGGATGTAATAAACCTGGGATTTTATAGAGTTCGTAGAGTTAACAATGATGAAACAAGTGACGTCTCGGACATTTACATCCAACCAAATTCTCAGATACTCCATCAGCCGCTTAAGTACATAATGTCCATGTTTTTGTCAACATTGGACATAAAAAATAAGAAAATAGTTAGACATGAACCCTTTAAATTCTGAATGAAATGAACTCTAAGAAGTAGGCAGCAGATCTATAGCCTATTCCATGTAATTAATATATAATAAACCGGTGGGTCTAATAAGCCTGGGCTTTTTAGAAGTTCATGCAATTAACAGTGATGGAAACTGAAAGATAGCACATGTGGCACTTTGTACATGCAACAGCCAGTCCACCTTTCCAGCCCTCAATCAACAAGCAGAAGATGTAATGACTGACTTCACCCACCAGTGACCTGACTCAATACAAACTGCAACCTGCTCTGAGCCTTTTATGCTGATTACCAGCCAGATCTTAGATTTAATTAGATGTGCTTCACCCATTGTTATTGTTTGTTTAATATGATGTCATTTCAGTGATGGAGAAGTGGACTCCAAACAGCTGCTTTACAAGAAATGTGCTGTTGACTTCCTTCACAGTCAAAGAGTGCAATGACTTCTGACAACAATGACAGCAATTACAGCCTTCACTTTCACGTGTCATACAATACACATAATACATCATGTTCTTGGTCTTGGAAAGCTGTTGACCAAACGACCACTTTTTCTGTTTGGCTCTTTTGGTGCAAAGAGGAATTCCACCAAACTTGAATATGCTATAAAACAGCTGGTAGAATACTTGAATATAGTCCCTTAAAGGCACCACTTAATGGACCTCCATGAATATTTCACATTATTGTAGTTACTGACAGATATAAGTATGAATTAAAATAAAAATAGCAGCTTAATTTGCTTTAAAACTGACAATTTTATTAAAATGACGGAAAAACCCGAGCTCGCTACGGAAATTCTTGAACGCGACCGTGACGTCACTGGTGGACAACAGCTGAACAACGCCGCGGTAAAACACCGTTATGACGGACTGTTATGACAGTATCTAGCTAAATAACCAACATTATTCATGACAATAGCCTAGCAATAAGCTAAACTCAAATGTAGAGGTACCGTTATTCTTGTAAATGTGATCGAAGTCGAACTCGAATTCATCCGACACTATAAACCTCCGTAATGCAGCTACGTAGCCGAGTATAATCTGAGCCACCGAGTTTAGCAAGTCAAGCTAACGTTAACTAACACCAACTAAAACAGGCGAAGTGAGTGTCCTTACCCTGTTTACCTCCATGTTACAGAGGCTCTTGAACACCTTTCGTTGGTGTCCTTACATGCCCATATTGTTGGAAAAGCGCCAGTGAAATGAGCTACAGATAACGGAGTGAGCGGATGGTCCATTTTTTGGATATTTTGGGATCTTTGGGCCATTTGTGCACAGATGTCCCACTGTACATTGAATGATTGCAGCCAAAAACAACACACTTTTTCATCATTTTGCATTAAATTAAGTGCAGCTTCTAGAGTTGTTGTCCACCATCTACGTCACAGACAAGACGCCTATTAGAGTTTCCGAACACCGTTTGGGGGGGGGCTGGGGGACCAACGGTCTTTTAAACCTTATTCCTTGAATTAGTAAGAAATAACATGTTTTCTGACTATCCACTATTCTATACTATACTATCCCACTGTATTTATTTGTTTGACACTTTCATCGAGCTGGTGAGTAATTAATTATTAAACTAATTATTGAGTAATAGTCAAACCAATAAGCTGTGGAATGGTTTCATGTTAAAATGCTATCATTAAATTCAGATTTTAAAAAGTGTAATGTCTGATAACCAGCAAATCAAGAAACAAGTTAAAATCATAATCTATAATGAAACAGAAAGACTGTATGTAAATGGTCACATTTAGAGCTGGAAACCTTGCGTAAATAATGTACAAAACAAATGTGAAACAATTGAAACTCTCTCATTGTACCATACAAGCACTGTGTGGAAATATGGACAAAACTGTGGTACCCTTACATTTCAGTGTCTTTAGTTAGGAACATAATTGTATCACGTTAATTGAACGTTTTATGATGTATTCATTTCAAACATCTTCTTTCTACTCTATGATTTTATTTCACTTTTCTATGTAGCCCTCAAGAGTATTGGCTTATTTTGACCTCTTTTGTATTTTGTTTTTATATGCCACATTAAATCATGTTTACCATGCACGTGTTTCGTATCATTATTTTTCTCTCATTAGCAGTCGCTCTCCTCCAGCGAGTTTGCCCCTCCCCAAACCCTTACTCTATTCAGCTTTTAGTAACGAGTCAGCTGAGTCCAACATTGAAAAATAACAAAGAAACTGGAATAAACGCAATGACTGTCTCATTCAATTTTGCACTTTGAGCATGACTTTTAAATCACATTTAAATGATAATATCTCCATTTCTACTTTGCATATCCTCGAAAAACTAAAACGAACACAGAACACCAAGCCTGTGCTTTCAAGAGATGCGCAGCGTGACTTCATTTTCACATGTTCCTTAAAACAGTCACAAGGGTTTGACCTTTGACCTGAACCCGCAAGTGTACCTTCAAAGGGGCCTTTACGCTGTCTTTACCTCTAGTGAACACACGTTAGCTAGTGTTCTGTTGTAAAAGAACGACACAAACATAGGAAATGTGACGCCAGACATCTTCTGGTTGTTATCGGTGAATTGAAAAGTTGGCTAAAGTGCCACAGGTTCTGTGTTTCTGTTTTGAGTTTGAATAATAAGGCAATTAAAAGAGCATTTCGCAGCCCATGAGCCAATGTTTGTCCTCGTCTTGAGTTTGCCCCAGAGACGAGTCGTTTTATCACGTTACTGAGAAAACGGCATTATTGTGAAATGAATAAAAAACTGTACCTTCCTCAGATACAGTGAGGTGATGGTGTATTGTGATGATTTTTAAAGACTACATGGCTCCAGAGCAGGTGTCTTGTAACGGAACATTGATGCAGATTTTGCTACTATCAGAGCGCATATAAATAAATACATCCTGGTACATCCAAATCAACGTTCGGTGCACGCCTGATGCTCTGGGACTCTCGTGCCTAGTGGGCTGTGGTTAGTGTGGCTCAGGCCACTGCCAGAAGTCATGCGCAAGTCTGAGACTGACAGCGCCTGGTTTTTCTCTCTCCGATATCTGGCCATTTCACAGTTTCTGCGACTGGACCTGGGCCAAACTCTCCAGGTCCCTGATTTCCTCCTCCGTTCCAGAGAGTTCACAGATGTGAGGCTTCCATGGATCTTTCAGCAGAACAGGTAAAAAGTGCAGAAAGTTCAGAGGGCTTGTGTACACACACAATTAGCCGAGTTTACTCAAAGCGGGTGAAGATCACTGGTTGCACTTGGAGGTTTGAGTTGGAGCAAATTCGGTTGTTTTGTTAAAACCAGGGGAGTGAACAGAGCTCTGAAGGACTGAATCTGGGCTGGGTACGGTGACAAAATAAGGCCAGTAACATTTAGACAAGCAAAAACCCTAAACCCATAACCAAGAAAATGTCACAATATTTATATCAAGAGTTTAAAAACAGATCTGTGAATAGAACATTTCTGGGTATAAGCCTCCATTTTGTGTTTTACATTCATCAGTATTGGCTTTTCACTGTGGTTTATTCAATTACTTGCCACACTCTTGTTTTCAGACCAAAGCGCCTTTCGAGTCTTGGCTTCATTTGACGGAGTCAGAATTTCTAAAATAATATATTATAATTATATATGTATAATAACAATCTAATAATAAAACAAAACAATGAAATATATATATATATATATATAAAATAGGGCTATGGTTCAGATTAAGGTCATAGGGTTGAGGTTATTTGTAGCGTTAGACATCTGAGTGGTATTTAAGTCAAATCTGTACGAATTGATGTTGAGACCAGACATGTACACAGAGAAAAGGCACGTCGTAATGGACACTGCTGTGGAGAAGCTGAAACAGTAGAATCTGATAAAGATTGAAGCTGGAAGAGGTTCCAGTTGATCCGGTTCTGTATGGTCCAGCCATATGAATGTTCTCATGTTCTTGCATCATTGTTTAAATTGTCTCATTCTCAACTGACTGAAATGGAGCCTCATAACTGTGACATTTATAAAATATACATAAACAATATATATATTTTTTTACTGTTTCGAGTATGTGAAAATGTGAAATGTGAACACAGTATGGAATAAAATCAATTATACTGTTGAATATCTGTTGATGGTGACATTTATTAAGTTCATGTTATATCAGTACTATGTCAGTCAGGGCGGCACGGTGGTGCAGCAGGTAGTGTCGCAGTCACACAGCTCCAGGGACCTGGAGGTTGTGAGTTTGATTCCCGCTCCGGGTGACTGTCTTTGAGGAGTGTGGTGTGTTCTCTCCATGTCCGTGTGGGTTTCCTCCTACAGTCCAAAAACACACGTTGGTAGATTGTTTGGCGACTCAAAAGTGACCATAGGTGTGTGTTGCTCTGTGAAGGACTGGCGCCCCCTCCAGGGTGTATTCCTGCCTTGCACCCAATGATTCTAGGCTCTGGACCCACCGTGACCCTGAATTGGATAAGCGTGGATGGATGGATGGACTATGTCAGTCAAAGTAACTCACTGTACTCAAAACACTTGGGTACATGGATCAATGTAATTTTACCAGAAATCGAAACAACTCAAAAAGTAACAAGTCGCTGCACGTACTTTGTATGTGACAACAAATGCAATTCAATTCAATTCAAAAGACTGTCGCTAAATGTTGCATTGATTTTTCACGTTCAGCCAATACTCTGAAAACCAAATTCACCATATTCAAAATACTTTGTTGGATCAATGTAATTTTGTAACTCAAAAAGACAGTTGCAAAACATTGGGTTGATTTTTATTTTTTTGTTGTTGTTGTTTTTTCTTTGTTAACCCAATGCTTTATTTTTACAGTGAAGACTTCTTTGTCCTTGTGTTTCCTTGGCTTTGTGTTCGTGTAACAACGGTAATGAATTCTCAGTCCATGTTTACAAAAGGTGCAGGATGCCCCTGCCACACTGTGGTGTCTTTGGTGGTGTCTCTGTGTGTTGTCCAGTTTGCCGACAGTGTCATCTACCTAGTGATCCTGAGAAATGCAGAATCTATTCCACATCGATTCCCACAACTGGCAAGATGTGGCACTGTGGTGCTCTCAAGGGTACATATTCAGTACTTTTAGTTAGGCTGGCAAATTCAAATACACCAGATAATGTGCAGTGACCCAGTGTTAATCATGACCTCTGCCCACCAGTGCACCATAAACCAACACTGCTGTGGAAATTTCATCAGTCTGTATGACTCCAACCTTTTAAATAATCAAAAATCATCATGCATCTCTCTCTCTCTCTCTCTCTCTCTCTCTCTCTCTCTCTCTCTCTCTCTCTCTCTCTCTCTCTCTCTCTCTCTCTCTCTTCTCTCTCTCTCCCACCCCCTTTCTTATTCCATAGGGTTCAATATGATGTCCGAAAAACAATCCCACATCATAATACCCACCTCCTCCCCCACCAAACTTTACACTTGACACAATGCAGTGAGACAAGTACCGTTCTCATGGCAACCGACAAACCCAGACTTGAATGCATCTACTTGGCCATGGAAACTCATTCCATGAAGCTCTCTACACACTGTTCTTGAGCTAATCCGAAGGCCACAAGTTTGGAAGTCTGTAGCGATTGACTCTGCAGGAAGTTGGTGACCTTTTCACATGGCCTACCATTTTGTGGCTGAGTTACTGTGGTTCCCAATCACTTCCAATTTGTTATAATACCATTGACAGTTGACTGTGGAATATTTAGTGGTGAGGAAATTCACTGAGCTCCTGAGAGCGACCCATTCTTTCACAAATGTTTGTAGAAGCAGTCTGCATGCCTAGGTGCTTGGATTTGTACACCTGTGGCCATGGAAGTGACTGAAAAACTTGAATTTAGAGAGAGAGAGAGACAGAGAGAGAGAGAGAGAGAGAGAGAGAGAGAGAGAGAGAGAGAGAGAGAGAGAGAGACTACACACACTACTGAGCTACTGCATTCCAGAGGCCTCTGTCTAAACAGGAAAGAAGGCAAAAATCAGTAAGTTCTTTATAGTAGAGAGAGAAGGAGAGAAAAGACAAAGACACAGAGAGAGAAAGAGAAAGAGAGAGGGAGAGAGAAGATGGAGAGATAGACCGAGAGAAAGAGAGACAGAGGGAGAGGGAGGGGAAGGTATAGGGAGTGGCACAAGTAGATTTGTGCAGAATTAAGGAAATGAAAGAAGAAATAAGGCAGAAGAGAGTGAAGCGATGGAAACTTTGCATAGAGAGAGAGAGAGAGAGAGAGAGAGAGAGAGAGAGAGAGAGAGAGAGAGAGAGAGAGAGAGAGAGAGAGAATGTGTGTGTTTTATGAGAGGACACTTGAGGTGCATCCGGCCGTTTAACATCAGGAGGCTCAGTGTTATGACAGAGAATTCCTTCACATACAGCCACTGTACAGAACTGCACAGGAAATTCACTGCATGCCCAAATGTTTGTGGACACCTGCTCGTTCATCACAGCGGGACAGCAGACACATGAAGGCTTTTGTGAGGTCCTGGTCAGGTTCTGATGTAGGTTGATTAGGTCTGGATCACAAACACCACCGTATCACTCCAGCGAACACAGTTCCACTGCTTCAGAATCCAGTGTGTGGAGACTATACCCCAGCTACCCTCGGCGTTATATTGAGATGGAATGGGGAAACTACTTGGACAGAAAAAAAAAAAGATCCAGCTGCCCTCACTCTAAGGAACTCTGGAGCTCTGGAGCTTGACACTAGAGACTTGGAGGAACTGGGCGGCCTTGCCCTAAAGGGAGGGGACGTTTGACACCTTGTGGAACCCAGAGAGAGGACCATCATCTTGCCACATTGGTGTTCCACAGGGAGTGAGGGATTCCCTCGCTTTCAGGGAAAGGTTGCCTGATTCCTCCAGGCTTTTCCCTCATCAAAGAGTCCCTTTTGTGAGTATCGGTTTGCTTGAGTTCCTCTGAGTCTTTGGTGGGATCTGTGTAGAGTCCCCATCCCCACCTTCATAACTTGCAATGCAAGTTAATGGAACAAGCTTTGATTCCGAGTCATTTTGGAGCACTTTTGTTTGTCGCTTTTACCAAATATTTCCATAAAAGCAGCCTGTCAAAGTGAGGTTTTAGTGGATAATGTTAGCAGGGTAACCTCTGTTCAGCTCAGTGTAAATCCCTTCAGATGAACTCAGAAGAGAGCGTAAGGATAGGAATACAACAGCCAGAAAGAAGAGAGAATAACGCCCCATGGGTGGTTCTTCCCCGAGGCCAGCTGTGTTTGGGAATACGCACGTTCTTAATGAGCACGGCGGATGTCTGCGTCGAATTATTTCTCTGTTTTGACGCTGAGTGAGTCACAGTGTTTTATTGATACAGAATACAGTCGGACATTTGATCGGCTTATTAAAATCTGCTCCGGGGGAGTTTTTTTTTCTTTCTTTTATGCAGTTGTTCTGTGAGGCATGTGGAGTCTTCAGACCCTACACACATTGCAGAGATGTTGGAAAACTCATAAGCTGTGTTTGTCAAAAACATCGGGATCTTGAGGCCAGGGGCTGTGTGCAGTGGGCTGCGGTATTAAACAGATACAGTGTCAAAAGAAGGTCGAAATAGTTTTGAGAAACAAAAACAATTTTACGAAGCTAAAAAGCTCCACAAACTAAATCTGAGATCGCTCAGAGACAGTGATGTGTAAATATGTGATATTTAAGCATCCACGTTGTCATTTAAATTCATAAATAATAACGTTGGGCTTTTCATTCTTTTGTTGTTGAGTTACAACTCAAATTCACTCGTGTTAAATCAACACTATTAGTGTTAAATTGCCTCAGAATGAATAAGCCCCACTTACCCTTAATAAAACGTAACATTAATGATATTCCAAGACCCCGCTGTGTGTTTGTTTCACGTTCGAATGAAGCAAACGCAGGTAAAATCAGTTTAGTTTCATTTTAAAATATAGATAATGTTATGAATGTGATCAGTAATCTACTTCTCACAGAGACAGAAACACAGAAGCATCTCAAGGTGAATTTATATGTTTGTTATTAAAATATCATCCCCAGGATTCATACACCGTGTATGAACACAATGTACACACAGAGTTCTGCTTCTGCACCCAGTAAGTACCACTTACTCATGCCGTACCCTACGCTGTAGTCTGACGCACACTTGCCCAGAAACATAACTATGCATTGTGCACTGTGAACCCACAGAGAATGAACTGAAGGCTCTGCAGCTCAGGCTTTTTCATGAAAGTATATGAGAGGTATCTGGGAGGTGTTCCGCCATTTTGAAATCTGTATGGAACGAAACCTAACATTGATTGGACCATGGTACTAACTGTCTGGCAGGTCCTGGTTAATACAGAGCTGTGGGTTAGTGCTGTGGTAGAATGAAAGACACAAAATGAACCTAACCGTAACCAGAACAAGTATTAACACACACATAATGTGGATCGTCTTAGTTGTGTTCTCCTCCAAGTGTGTTGAACAGTCTGGTAACAGATTACGCTCTGCCTTGAGTCTGGGACGCTGGGTTAAGTCCTGCTATATATCTGGAATGCCTGGTCAAAGTCTGTCCCAGGACATCAGTTTGTTCCCGTGGGTAAAAAACATTGGAGTGGATCTCTGTGAAAGACGTGGCATAAAACGATTGTTATTCCAGCCTGGCGGTAAGTGACTGATCCTGTGTTTAGTGATGCCGGAGCTGTCCAGCCGTTACCTGCCAGGGGCGTCATGCATAACTAAACACGCCCTCCTTTTTATGCCGTTCCAAATAAACAGAGAGATGACTTCACGAGTTGCACTTGGAATGAATGGCACGAGGAAAATGACAATGACCTGCTGCTCCGGGGTTGACTTTGGGAAGCTCTTGCTTGTGTTCGAGAGCCTTCGGTGTTTCTGTAAGACACCGGAGCCAGGGGGACGTGCTTTAATCTGCGTTTCAGAGACTGTGGACGGCCCCCTCCACCCTACCGCCCTCACCGTCCTGGGTAAACACCATTAAAGGGTGATGCGAGGGAGCTCAAAGTTGAGTCAATATTATCCAGAACAATAAAGTCCTTCACAGTGTGCTAAGGATGAGTTCATCTCCAACCTCCTGATGTCTTCGCTGTGTGTGTGTGTGTGTGTGTGTGTATGTGAGAGAGAGAGAGAGAGGCCATGGCAGTATTGTGTCCGCAGCAGATGGACTCATTTTGAAAAGGCCTAAAAATAATCACGTAGGGGCAGCTGCTGGGCCCGTTAGCATGGAACGAGGCCTTTTTCAAGGCCTACAAATAGGAGCAAGATGTTTAACAGTGACTGAAAAAAGGTGGAAAATCTAACACTCCAAACTTCATTTGGCGTGTCTGTTATAACTGTGTAGTTACGCAATAACAACACACGTAATAACGAGACATGCTTACTGTCTAAAGTTTTCTCCTTTATTTTTGCACTGCAGCTAAAAGCTAACTAGTAATGTAAGATTGTACTTCACCAATTAAGACAATTGTGACATATGACATACGTCATCACACCTCACATCATCTGGAGCTGACTCTCTTATGTGCTCTTTGACACTGTGTGACCTGTTTTCTACAAGCACTGAACATAGCACCTAAACTGCAAGACAGGGCTAAAGATTAGCAGAGCTACAGCACCAAGTATGTTCTGGCTGACACGGGGAGGACAGAGCAACTTAGTAGAGCCATTCCACTTAGAAAAAAAGATATTTGGTTTTCATTAACTGAAATGTACTGCTTTCTAAATAATAATATGAATAATAATAAATACCTAAACTTTGTTTCATATTTTAAATGTATGTACATTTGTAGTGTGCTCAATTATAAAAAGATCATATTAGCATCAAGGGTGGCACGGTGGTGCAGCAGGTTAGTGTCGCAGTCACACAGCTCCAGGGGCCTGGAGGTTGTGGGTTTGATTCCTGCTCTGGGTGACTGTCTGTGAGGAGTGTGGTGTGTTCTCTCTGTGTCTGCGTGGGTTCCCTCCGGGTGACTGTCTGTGAGGAGTGTGGTGTGTTCTCTCTGTGTCTGCGTGGGTTTCCTCCGGGTGACTGTCTGTGAGGAGTGTGGTGTGTTCTCTCTGTGTCTGCATGGGTTTCCTCCGGGTGACTGTCTGTGAGGAGTGTGGTGTGTTCTCCCTTTGTCCGCGTGGGTTTCCTCCAGGTGACTGTCTGTGAGGAGTGTGGTGTGTTCTCTCTGTTTCTGACTGGGTTTCCTCCAGGTGACTGTCTGTGAGGAGTGTGGTGTGTTCTCTCTGTGTCTGCGTGGGTTTCCTCCGGGTGCTCTGGTTTCCTCCCACAGTCCAAAAACACACGTTGGTAGGTGGATTGGCGACTCAAAAGTGTCCGTAGGTGTGAGTGTGTGAGTGAATGTGTGTGTGTGTGTTGCCCTGTGAAGGACTGGCGCCCCCTCCAGGGTGTATTCCCGCCTTGTCCCCAATGATTCCAGGTAGGCTCTGGACCCACCGCGACCCTGAACTAGATAAGGGTTACAGATACTGAATGAATTATAGCATTAGATGAGAAATTTAGCATCATGATGTTTAGGTTGTTTATAGACCCCTGGATGAGGAGAGAAGCCCACTTCTCACACCCACTTTCAGTTTACAGCACTGTTTCTGTAGCTCCTCAGGTTCATAACAGAGAGTTTGGCTTAGAGGTAATAAAATCATTACAAATTATGACGACTCCACTCATACAGATAATAAAAACTTCAGTAGTGCCTTTTTCTAGTAAAATATATAGTGAGTTGTGGAGATCATATTCTGAGTAAAATGAGATTAATAATGAGCTAATAGATTAATTTTAACTAATTGACTGAACCAGAATAACCTTCAAGACTTAATTAAGTCAATAGTGTAACTCAATTAAAAACGTTATAAATGTGTTTATTACAGTGTAATTTATGTGTTATTGAGAAAAGTAAAAGTTTTCGCTTGCATCTCTGGCACTCGCTGATGTTTTCTTCCTCTCGGTGGAGCTCTCCGTGGACCTGCATGCACATGTTAGCTCAGATATGTTTGGGTCGCAACGAGAACATTTTTTTCTCCTCTGCGTAACTCCCTACCAGCATCCAACAGCAACATGGCAGCGCTGCAGGAGAAGAGCCGGGCCTTTCTTAATTGCAATCGAAGTCTTACGACAGTGAATTCCTTTGAACTGAAACAGCCTAACCACAGTACAACTTCTGTTCAGCTCACAACAATGGGGCGCTGTGTTATCTGTCTGTCAGTTGAGGTGAGATTGCCCCAGGGACAAATACTTACGCTGTCAGAGCGCTGCCTGTTGTTTATTTAAGCACATGCAAATACTACACTGTGGAAAAAAAGAAGGGAGGGCATCTTCCGGATTGTGATTGGATGAGTCAATCAACTCACGCCTGGTGGAATTAATTACTGTTGCACATATGAAATACCTTTTATAAAAACCTGTATCCACGCCTTGCCCCTGATTCCTGCAGGCGTTTTAACATCAAGTTTCTCCTTAGCTTTACTCTGTACACTGGAGGGATTTGATGGCAGCCTTGAGGGCATAAGTGAGGTCAAAATCTGATGTTGAATGATTTGTTAGGGATCATAAACACAGCCTGATTTTGGAACATTGCATGAGTGAGGTCAAAAACATGACTCCAGCTCATTGCATGATTCCAGTTTGGAGATTCACAGCCCAAAGCTGGAGGCTTTAAACCCTTCCAGTTGAGACTTAGCATTTAACATGATGCACTAAGCTTATCCAAGTAGAAGTGGTTATATATCTATATATAATAACTGGACCTCTGTTGTAACCATGTCACATTTTATTGTGCTTCTGATTCCTTAGCCCACTGTGTGTGAAGGTAACCGAAGGTGCTCTGTGAAGATTAAGAAGCCAGCACCTCGTCTTCACGCTGAGCCAAACCGAGTCTTTCAGCACCTGTGATTTTAAGGCGCTCGTCCTTTGTGTTCTTCTGGAAGAAGACATGCACGACTGGACAAGTCGGGTGTCTTATGGTAACACCTTAAAGTATCTGTCTGGAATGAGGTCTTAATGTTCGAGGGGGAAATCTTATATTAGCACCCAAATGATAACAGTCTGTGGCTCGTACACTACAGGGACAAACGTAAAAAAGAGCCTTAAAAGAAAGCTTATTCTGATATTGGAAAATTGCAGTGAGGACTTGATGGCATTCTGCCACATACGTTAGGGAGGTACTGATGTCGGATATTTCGTTCTGGAGATACTCGTCTCACGACACTGAAAGCAGGGAACGTATAACCTAACCTTTGGGGGCTTTCTAGCCTTCTAGCCCACACATGGCACTGCAAAACAGGCCTTGCTCATTAAGGTTAAAGCAATCCAAGCCTATGGCATAAAACAATGTGTGCCAGCAGTCATACACCTGTGCTGTGTTGTATTTAATGCTGGGACTGAGACAATGGCCTTGACTGTTTTGGGATCCTCTGACAGAAAGTTCATATGGAGTGTCTTCGTGTACTTCCCCATTCTTTAAACACCTCCAGTCAAGCCACAGCAATCCAGACACTGTTAATATACAGTTACACGACAGTCTGGTTTAATCCTGATCATTCCAGTAGCGTTGCCTTTAGTGTGCGTGTGTGTGTGTGTGTGTGTGGTCATGTATTTTGGAGAGTGTGGTATGCTCAGACTGTCACTGAGAAAACAAATGACTAAAATAATGAAAGTAAATAGCAGAGCTATACTCTGCAACATGTATCAAATGAAACCATCTCTAATCTAGTCACAGCTTGGTGTATATTGACACCAACCATTGCGTTTACTAAAGAACTCTTGAGAAATGGTCATGTGTATGCTATTACGTTGTTAGTGCGTGGTTTATATATGAATTTATGTAGTAAACATGTAATAACAATGTAATTGCACACACAATAAAGGTTCTAATTAGCACCATGAGTTCCACATAGAACCATTTGTGTGGGGAAAGTGCTAGTGTGTGATGGACAATGTGCTATGGTTCATAACAATAGTGGAACCCTTGTTGAAGCTGTATGGTATCATTTTTGAACATTGAACTATATAGAAGAATAAACAGCTCACTATACATCAATCCAAAGACGTTACCCATGAATCCCTTGACGTATGTCTTTGTAAGAATGTAGCAGCTGTGCTATCTGTATATACACAATGCTGTATGAGGGTTTTGGCTTTCATTAAAGTCCTCCTCAAGAGAACAGCAGGATTCTGTATGGCCAAAGCTTTTGAGACATTATTAGTCAAGCACTGATGTTGCATGGTTAGTTCTGGATCACTCTGCTCTTCCTCATTCCAAAGGGATTGTATGGGGCCCCATCACTGTTGGTGCTGGTGGGCTCCATGGGCCTCTGACACTGTAAGCTCATGTGCACCTGCTCAACACAAGCAATGCACACGCATCAGATCGTCAGTGTCCGTTGTAACTGAGCCATAACTGGACATGTTAAACATTGGAGTGTGAGTCCAGTCTTTCCCGTTACAGTCGCACACACGCTGATCTCTTATCAGAGCTTCCAATCTCCAGCTCGGGAGACAAAAGCGAGATTGTAGCTCCACTGGCAGCCAGATATGATTCCAACCTCTCTGAAAGAATGAGAGGTGTTTTCCAAACGCAACACACACAATCAAGCGTTGTCTTCCATCTGGCAGAGGCTGTCCGCGAGGGGGAAAAAAACAACGAGCAAGAAGAAGAAGAACAAAAAAAAAATGCGTCATGAGAACAGACAGAAGAAAACATTCCTCTTCACAGATCCTCCTCCCCTTTGTCTCTCTCTCTCTCGCTCTCGCTCTATCGTTCATTATTAAAGTCGTAAATTCACTCGTTCTGACAGACGGACGTGTCTGCTTGGAGCGGGATCGTATCGGAGCCCTGGTGAATGGAGTTACCTGTTCATTAACTGGCAGCCTTCATCGTTTTATTGACGATGACAACACAGCTGCAGATTCACTTTTAAAGCCTTTTTTTACTGCTGTAAACATTCCTCAGATAAACCACACCCCCGCCTCCTGATTCCCATCTTTATAGACTTTCACTGTTTCTTAAGCGTCGTTATATTCAACAGTCTGGTCCCAACATGAGTTTGTGAATTTTTGATTTAAAGACTGCTCCCAGGATTCTGTAAAATGTGTGTTTTTAAATGCGACATATGTTTAAATGCTTATGCAAATGAATAATTAATAATAACACACTAATATCACTAAATAGTCAAAAATACATCACTAACAGTAGGCTTTTTTATTAACATTGCATTCTCCAACAAGACTTCACAGCACTGTTTCCATCGTTCTTCTGAAAGGTGCTATAAGATGAGCTAATTATTAATTATAATTATTAACAGAGAGTCTGAGAGGGTTTAGTGAAACTGTGGCTCTGTTTCTAAGGTTATTTGCAAAGCACCTCTTTTTTATTCAACGTTCACTCATCCTTTGAGCCAGGACTTCTTCCGGACAGATTTTAACCCCAAATTTGCCGTTTAAACAAAGAGGTTTCACAATCAAATGTAACCCAATGTGAGTCCTATATGACATTTATATTTAAACATATAAAAATAGCCAGAACATGAAGGTTCCCTAGAGAATCCGGATGTGTTCTTCAGTGGCATAAAATGCAAAGTGCCCTGGAAACCAATGGTGTTTTTAAAGGTTCTGTAAAAGAGTACACACTTGTTGTATGTACAACATTCAGCAATATGAGTCAAATATATCATATATTAAGTCATTCTGCACTGGTGTTGTGTTTATGCTGATTTGCTTTGCTATTGCAATGTTGATACATAGTAACGTTTATGTATTATACATTTCTGCATTGAGAAACATACCAACTACAAAGAAACCATTTGGGGAGTTACTCTCCACAAACTCCAGTGAACTACACTAGTCTCCAGTATGTACTAATACACACTGAGACCAGGTTGAAACCAGTACAAAGAAAAATTCAGGTTTATATCAACAGCATTTAACGTTAATTCAAACCACAACTCCTGCCCTATTTCATTTTTACAATGTGGGCCAGTAATGCCACCAGTGTTTTACAAGGCTGATATTGGCTACGACCAATTGAACCCACCCCTCAGAATCGGTGCTGAGGTCAGAAATAGTGGGCACCCTTCAGACTCTCAGCTCTGTTCCCCTAAGCCATGGAAGTCCTGAACTTTTCTGAACTACTGCCTCATCACTGCTTTGATTTCCACCTCGATGACGGTGTGAAGGAACAGCTGCCATTAGCTCATAAACCAGAGGCATTTCCTCCACAGGAGAGCTACAGAAAGAGCTTTACATCACCGAGTGCTTGGCTGCTAAACTGAGGCTTCCAAACGAGCTTGGTATGACACAACCACAGCAGAATTTAATGGTTTAAGGCCACCGCAGATGAGAGTGTGTCTGTACTGGTGCGTAGCATCGCTTAGCATTGATTAGCAAATCACAACCACATCACAGAGTGCTGATAAATCTTCAACATGGCGACTATTTTATCTTTAACTCATATGCATTGAGTGAAGTACTCTTCATTTCAGTTTGTTCATGTATCATGTTATTACACTCGTTTACTTACAATCACTTACCGTCAATCATGCCAGTGAGCAATCAGAGAGGTGACAAGGGAAGATTCACACCTCTCCACCAAAGTTCAGAGATAAAACTGTTGTCACATTAGGCATTTGCTGTTCTAACTGTTGCTCTGTGAAATACGTAAACTGGTCTCCAGGTGATTTATAGGTTTTACACACATGATACATAAACCTAACCCTAAACTTAACCTGAAGTCCTAAATCATAAGGTCCAGAAAACTAGAAATGCAGTGTGTTGTGTTTGTCTAAGGCTATCACTAACAGAAATCTCTGCTGCTCTTGTAGCTCTTCTTTGGACAGACCCATGTGTGTTAATCCATCACAGGGCGACACACACTCACACCTATAGGAGGAAACCATAGCACCCTGAGGTAACCCATGGGAATAATACACCAAACTCCTCACAGCTCACCATATATATATACAGTAAAGAAAAAAACAGCAAAAATATACACCAAAGACCGGTACAGCAGCGCCAATATCTTATAGCCTGTATTTAGTATTAAGGTGATTATGCTACAACTACATTTTTGCCATTTATTGTTATATTTTCACATAAAGTGAACAGAAAGAGGATAATTTGTTTATCAACATTCCGCAGTGTAAAATAGTTTAATTCTAACAGACACCTCCCTGTTGTTTTGTAAGTGCTGATATTGCTGCTAGGTTATGTGTGCATGTGGTGGAGTAAAACTCGAACAGCTTCATTTAAAGAGTCATTGCCATGCAATATTGTCAATCCTAGAACATTCATTCATTCATTCATTATCTACAACCAGTTGGGTGGGTCCAGAGCCTACCTGGAATCATTGGGCGCAAGGCGGGAATACACACTGGAGGGGGCGCCACGCCTTCACAGGGCAACACACACACATTCACTAACACACTCACACCTAGGTACACTTTTGTGTCGCCAATCCACCTACCAATGTGTGTTTTTGGACTGTGGGAGGAAACCGGAGCACCCGGAGGAAACCCACGCGAACACGGGGAGAACACTGTATGTTCGTTTCTATTGTGCGCATCCTGATTATTTTGAGAAGGGTTCAAGGGGGCTAACAAAGAAAGCAGTGCATTAGATGGACTACAGATTGTAGCTGTAGAGCTACAACGTGCGTCTCTATTGTCAGTGACTGATTGGTTGTTATATCGATGTTGTTGTGTTGAGGTTTGATGGTGTCGGTGTTGAACGCAGTGGTGTGAAGCTGAATAACCGTGTTTTCCCTCCGTGCCGAGTGTGATGTTGGTCTGTTAAGCTTATCTCTTCATCCATTAGCTCAGTGCTCGTTCCTAAGCGCTTGATTAAGTGAGAGCAGGGAGTTAAGCAGTCTTCCAGGCCAGCGCGCTAATCCCGTCCAAAAGAATTTGTCCACTGCTTCACTTGTTACGGAGTAGCTTCCTTCCATATATTTTCTGCTACATTCCTGTGTTATGATGCCTCGTATACCAAATGGTCCTGTTCTACTCTCTTTGGCAGGTGAATGTTTTCATAAGCAATTAATTACCGCGCTGTCTGGCCCCGGTTTTGCTATTAAATATTTTCGGCCCTATGTTGCCATGGCTAGTAATCAAGCTAAATACAAGCTGCTGCGTGTCCTGTTGCCCAGGCCTTGGGCTGTTCCTTATTAGTGTCCAACCTCGGTGCACGTCCCATTCGGAGGTCCAGAGGCCTTATCATCACCGTCTCATCGCTATGAACACACACTCTGCCTCCGCTGAGTGCGCTAAAGTAGATTTTGGCTCAGTGAAGTATTTTGGGAAAACATGCAAATATTTCTATTTTTTTGGTGTTGGTCATGGGGTGGGGTGGGGAGGGGTGGATAGGGGGGAGGGGTGGATAGGGGGGAGGGGTGGGGAGGGGGGAGGGGTGTAGATGTGGGAGGGCATTTCTTTCTGAGCTACTAAAGCACAAAGATTATTTTCATGGTAAGTGTATAATATCCGCAGCATTTCCAGATGTAAGCCAGGGATCTATGTCTGAAGCAGATAGAGACCACCTCTCTGACTTTGGCATTACATTTCCATTGACACTTCTGTGTATTCACAGTGGCCAAGAAACTACATCTAAAGATATAAACATAGATATAGATATATTTTTACAGATATATTCATTGTTATTTGATTTTTTCAGAATATACTCTGTCCGACACTGGCCTTCCTTCCAGCCTCCAAAGCTCCGTCTTCTTTGTTGGATTTTCTTTTAAAGAACTGGGTTGTCCAGTTACAGTGGAAGGGTGGACATTAAAGGCTGTAGACATGTTCAGATCTGAAGAGAGTAGAGTTTAATGTTCTCCTCTCTCTCAAGAATGGAAGCTTAATATTCTGTGAGGTTTTAAAGAAATGTGTGTGACCAGCTTTCGCCAAAATACCACAAGGATGAAACACCACAACAGTATTCTCCCTGTTTAAAGAGCCCTGTTCAGAATTGCCGGTTTCAGCGCATGTTCCTTTAGTCCTTTAACTCAATGTTTTGGCTCATTTCTGAGCAGACTGTGCTACTCCACTAGATATTTTTGAACACAGAGCACCATGATCATTCAGGGCGTACATTACTGATGACAGTTAATAATTTTTCACCTCCAGACATTTGTTTAGATCCTATAAACTCAAATGAAGAATCTCAAAATATAAATGAATATATAAATACATAAAGCGCATAGTATTTTATGGTTAAGTAATGTATATTGGGGTTTTGGGGGTTAACAGATTTGCCATTTCCTTATGTTTCTTCTTTTACCACCATCTTTTAATACTTGCAAAATGTTAACTCGACCCACTAAAGTGGAGTTTCACAGCCGTTTCTGAATGTAGACAATCTGTGCCCAAACATTATAAACTCCTCTGTCACTAAACATAAAAATTCTGTTTGATTCCTGTGTGAAAACAAGTAAAATTAAGTTTATTCTAAAATTATTTTAGCACGAATTGCCCTCCCCACACCTGAGCCCACAGAGTGAGTGATCTCGGCACGTCTTTGTCTTCGTCTGTGTCCCTGCTATTGGCTTATAGTGGTGTCACTCACTTCTGACCCGCCCACTTAGACCTGTCAGCGAATCCCTGAAGGGTTTAGGGTAATAGGACTTCCTGAGTGCCGCCCAAAGTCCCAGCCGCTAACACTGGGATCTAAGAAGGAAAACCCTTAGCCGCGAATTCACGAAGACTTTACGTCAAAATAATGAACGGACGTTTGCTGTGACGTGGTGAGCGAGTGAAGACGGAGAGTTACCGAAGTTTTAGGAGCTTTTCCCCGGTGCAGTGCCTCTTCCTGAGACTGTACGTGATTTTTATTTTAAGTGATTTTCATGTTTACAGTGGTGTAAAAAGCTGAGGTTTAAACCGAGTGGGGTGAGAGCAGGGTGTGTTTGGTTTAGTGTTTCCAAAGAACGGCTGAAACTCAGCGTGCGGGTAGGTCTGCTAAGACTACGTCAGAGAAAGTGTTTTTTCTGTATGATACAAATCTTTGACCGGGCGAAATGATTATGATTAACAACAAGGGCCCGTGGAGGGCGTTCCCGCACTAAGGGGTTAAATGAGAATGAGTCTCAGCGCGAGAGATCAGCAGAAGCTCTGGAGTTTAGCCGTTTTTCACATGGTTTCTGTTCTTCTCCGTTCTCGTTTTCTCCATAATCAGTGTTGTAAATCCTCAGTGCGTGTTGTATTAGTTTTTCTCTGTTCAAACCTTATCTCTAAACTCTGAGATTTATGCGAGAGTGCAAAAATGAGGTTTAACAGAGCGAAACTCTGAATGACTCAATTTATCTAATGTTCCTGGCCTTCCCAGTAAACATTTATCCGTTGATTCAACATTGAAATAACGTAATGACTGCCGTCTAATCAACGTTCTCTTAAGGTTGAAAATGAAAGTTGAAAAGACGTCCAAACACGACTATTAGACGTATTTTGGACGTCCATTGACGTTATTAATTGGTCTCGAAATAAATAACTTGAATAAAATGCGTTTTGGACGTCCATTGACGTTTAAAATATGTCCTTGACGGACAGACTACTTTTAGACCTGTTTTGAACGTCCAGGGACGTTCCTTGTTTACTGGGTTGGTATCAGAGAGAACAGACAGGGTGGTTAAACTGTGTGGAGCGGTGGGCTCTGGGTCCTCTAATTAGCCTGAACACATGCTGAACAAGGGCTTTTTTTAATTATTTAAATAACATATCAATTTTAATTTTAATTTAATTTTAGCGCTGTTTTTCTGACGAGGATGGTTTTGGTGTGACACCAGGTCTTTCAGGGTTGTAACTGGTTCACAGACATAAGTATCTCTTGTTTTTCTCCCCCTCACTTTTCCTTCCTTCTTGTAAATAATCACTAACCTGTGCCCAGTGGCAGGAATGTAAATAAATCCAAAGTGGTTTGTGGTCTTTGCAAAGTGCTGTATTTGATACGACTTTAACCCGGTTCTCTTGACCTCTTAGCTGGTCTATGATAGTGATCTGCTCTTCTCGGCTGTGATAATTTGATTGTTTTGGAGCAGGCAGCAAGGTAAAACAATCACAAATTAGCGGAGAGGAAGTGATCCAGGTGTATAGACTTCAGAAAAAAAGTGCTTTTTTAGGGCCGGTTTGGGACCCATATCTTTCTCCGGGACTGGAGGGTCACTCTAACCGTTTGCAAATTGAGAGAAGGCAGACTGTTCTACCAAAACAAATATCCCTGCTAACTACTGGTACTGCTGCGAAGCGCTGTGCTAAAACACAGAAATCAGCTCTCACTAGCGTCGGCGGGATGAATTACGCAGTAACTTTAGACTGGCAGGCAGGTTCACGAAGATAAACATTTGAAAGTGAACCCAGATGTGAGTGCCATCAGACATCGAAGTGCTTTTTACTTTCTAAATAGCTGTCGGTGTTCGTCCAAACTTGAGCCGTATTGATCCCAGCTCAAGAAGGAAACAGGGAAAGAGACTAAAATGGGAACAGAACATCTCTTAAGTTGACTTTAATAACATCTATTAACATCAGTCTGCACTCAATCAGTTCCATTAACTACAATAAAGCGAGCATTTTAGTATTTATTTATTTACTGATTAATATAAAATGGACATTATATACTGAATAGATCTGAGCCCTGCTTTTACGAATCTCAAGGCAAAACGGATCCCAGGATTCAGAAATTGTGTAGGAATGAGAGGTGATTATCTGGCAAACCTACGTGTAAAAAGCCAAGGCAAAATGTTTTTCCCAGGATTCAGAATTTGTGTGGGAATGAGAGGTGATTATCTGGCAACCCTGCGTGTAAAAAGCCAAGGCAAAACGTTTTTCGCAGGATTCAGAAATTGTGTAGGAATGAGAGGTGATTATCTGGCAACCCTGTGTGTAAAAAGCCAAGGCAAAACATCCTCAACATACAAATGACAACGTGTTAACCAACATTGTTGGTTTTGTGGAAAAAATGTAACACACACACACACACACACACACACACACACACACACACACACACACACACACACACACACACACACACACACACACATACAGCAGGTTAAACAACTGAGTTTTTTTCTCAGCCACCACAGTGCAGCAGCCATATTTATATAACAGTCATGGTGTTGCAGTAATTAGCGCCCCTCTAGAAATCATTAATGTGGAACCATCAGGAAGTCTTTGATAAAACTGAACTAAATCTAATAAACTACATATAAAATTACAGAAATATACAAATACTTTAAAGGTTTGGCCTATGATAAGCTATGATTTAAAGAATAGTTTTGTTATATGTTTAATCCAATGGGAGTGTGCTTTAAATGCTAAAAGATATTAATCAGCTACTGTCAGATGCTAATTATGGTGACGATGAAGGTGAAGATTTTGAGGGACTGCAAAACCTAAACCCTAACATTGCTATAGTGTAAAATATATATTTTGTAGTAATATTTCACATTTTTAAGCATTGCAAAGATGTTTTTAGTTTTGGTTTACACTTATAAACTGCTTTGTCCAACATTGTTTTTTTGCCGTTGCTGTGGAAACTGTGTCACATCACAACGTATTCTAAACAGGTTCTGCTTCTGAAGTAGACACTGGTTTTGACTTACTCCCTCGCTCCTCTGAGGGCTCATTCAACACACTTCATTTCATACAGAAATGGAAACGGTGGCAGGGTTTGCCTCAAAAGGAAATGGGGAGGCTGGATGATTTCAGCCAGTCCACCTACCAACATGTTTCTGGACTGTGAGCGGAATCCCTAGCACCTAGAGGAAACCCACGTAGACACAGGGAAAACACACCAAACTCCACACCGAGAGTGACCCAAGGTAAGGATCAAACGCAGAACCTCCAGGATCCTGGACACTACACGTTGCACCACCGTGTCCCCCCAACTTTACACTCGGGAAAGACCTTAAAAACCACTGGACCTGACTTCTGGTGGATTACTGCTTAGATTAGCTTTCCTTTTTTTATGCCTGTCCTTGCCACTTCCCACTTCAGTAGGCCAGTAAAACAAGTAAGGTTCTGACCCCTAAACCAGAT
>NC_089807.1:2886871-2954371 GCF_029633855.1 Hoplias malabaricus | reverse complement strand
TGAAGTATCAGAATTCACTCATTGGAAAGGATGTCTGGATACTTTTGGACATCCACAGCAATTTGTATGTAATTCTCTGTGTTTGTCCTTTTGGGAAAAGCCCATTTTTTCCAAACCGGGATCAATTAAAGTGAGGTTAGAATGTGGTGAAGGGAATCTGGGCCCTGCGCTTGCATACTGTACCCATTATACTCCATGTGTTACCATTCAGAGAACTTCCTAAACATTTCCTATAATTGACCTTTCACATGCCAAATAACCTGACGAGAAACGTTTTCAATCCGGAATGGCATTTCACTCAGCGTCAGTAAACTCTGCCAGCGTCACACACAAACACACTTTAAACTACGCAACACATGTGGACGCTTCCTGATGCTGGGAGCGCTTGTATTTCCTTATGTACACTGAACGTCCAGCTTTAAGATGGACATATTCTACCCGTTCTAGGATGCTCAAAGTACCACAAGGATCAAACACCACAGCACATTTCTTCCCATGTGTAAACAACCCTTTTCAGCACCTGCTCCTTTAAATGAGAATGAGGCACACACAGTTCATTACAGTGGGTGGTCTTATTTGACAGTGTATAGGCTCCCTAATGCTCTCCTACAACGGTTTACAGCACTGTTTCTGTACCTCTTCTTCACACACATGCTAGAGTTGGATTTAGTTAAACAGTGCCACCAGTGGATTGGAGCTCACTTGCTACCAGCTGTAACCAATCATAACATAGAAAGGTTATCATCCACCTTTTCATTGTATTTTATATATGCACCACTTTGTGATGACCTTGTCACTTTGAAATGAGTGCGGCTAGTATTTGTGACCTCACTAATGCACTTGTGGCTACCATCAGCTCCTCATAGCATTATTCACAGTGACATCCAGCCTAAAGCTTTTCCAGAAGAGCAGAGGCTGTGCACTTAAGGAGGAACAAACTCCTTTTCAATGCCTTTTATTTCACAAAAAAAAACGTTAGCGTTTGCTTACATTAGCATACGTTAACATATTAACAACGTGCCAATCTTTATAGAGAGTTACTGGTTGGCTGTCAGACATGTAAAGTGGTACCTTTCTGCAAGAAAGTTGCATGTCCTTTGTTGATATTGAGTGAGAACCTTGGCCATCTGGAAGCTGGCGAGAAACAGAAGCTACGGTGTTAGCATTCGGTTTACAGGACGAGGCTAGGCTAAGTGAGGCTCATTTCCTTTTCTCATTCTCCATACGTCCAGCGGTCTCTCCCTCTCTCTGTTTCTCTCCATCTAGAGCGAAAGCATATGGTTTCAGCGCCCACAGTGCTTGGCGTCCACGGGGAGCGCTTGTGGAAAACTTCATACTTTTAGCAATCACTTGCGGCCAGCTAATTTGCTCCCGAGCTCAGGGTTTACATTCCGGAGCATGACATGATCTATTTTTACGGCGTTTCAGGAACGAGGCGAGCTTTTACACGACAGGCTGAGCTCGGTGTCACACGGCCAGCGCCGGAAAACCACCGCCAAAGTGTCGTATTTACATTTTTAATGCACTTCAAGCTCTAACACTGGTCAACTGAATTAGTATCATATTCTCTCTCTCTCTCTCTGTGTCCCTCTCACTCTCCTTCCCCCTGTTTCTCTCATAACATTACTCCAGAGGTCTTCTCCATTCGGCTAAAACCCCAGCTCCTTTACTGAAAGTGACAGAAAAGATTAACAGTGTATATGTGAACATGCCAAGGCACAAAACTCTGGGCCTTTTCTTTTTCGCCCCTGTTCTCGCTCACAGTTATTTTTTTTTTCCTTCTGGCGTCTTTTGTACCTGTGCACCTTCCTTTCCTTGAACAAAACACGTCCCACTCTTGCTTCAGGCCTGGAAAAGCCAGGCTCTTTGTGTCCATGCGTCCACTGTGAGAACATACCTCAGTGCAGTGGGTCTGAAAGGATGTGGAGCTGTTAAAAAGCCTGCAGCGAGAAAAGGGAGTGGGTACAAAAGAAGGAAAACGATGGACAGGTGCCATACCGACTGGCCTTTTTAAAACCCTGGCCTGGAGTCTGGATATGGAGACCTCAGACTTAAGATCTTTGAGATTACATGGAAATGAAGTAATGAAGGGTGGTCCTTGTGGCTTCCATAGTACTATACATAGTATCCCTGCTGGAACAAAACCTTACAGGAATGATTTCCATTGAATTTTTATTTATTTATTTATTTATTGTGACACTGACAATACAGAGCATTATTCCATCCCAGCCTTGCTATAAAAACAAGTGTGCTGTGTTTGTGTGTGTCTGTGAGAGAGAGAGAGAGTGTTGTAAGGCCACTGGCAAGCTGAGTGTTTCCTACTGTCTCAGGAGTTTATTTCAGATCCAGATCTGGGAAAGCAGGTCCCTCCCGGCCGAGCGAAATGAGGCTGACGTAAGTTTGTTGTTCTGTATCAATAATTCATTTACTCTGTCATCCCAAACCACACACGCCCACGGCCAAACACGCCGCCTTCAGAACTCTCTGTGCTATCTGCTGGCCGGGTTTACACAAATATCAGCAAACACTGCGTCCCCCGGTAAAGCGTCCACTGCCCCCTCCCCGACCCGCTCTGGCCAGAGGTCCGCTTTCACAATAAACTTCTCTAATGGACTCAGCGCTGCACTGTTTTTGTGCTCGCCTGCAGCAGAGGGTTCACGCTTTCTTCCCAGTGTTCTCTCTTCTAGGGGTTTAGGACATTATGTCCTTTTGTCACCTTCAAGCCCTCCATAGAAGTTTGTGCTCAAGGGCCGAGGTGTTCCAGGGTCTTCCCTCAGTGATAGTTTTTGGAGAACTTAGGACCTCCCTCCACTAACACAAACTTGTCAATATTCAACCTACCGCAGTGTGTGTATAAAATATCATCGGGTCAAATCATCCCACTTCTCAACGACTTTTTATTATCTCTAGAGTGTAAATCTTCTGCGTGGTCCTGTGGCACTTGTGAACAGTGGAGAAAATAGGTAATGCGCCTTTTTTGTGGGGCTAACACTGTGTAAATGACCGCATCCAGCTCCACGGCATGGTATCACTTTGTTAGTTCAAGGTCACGGTGGGTCCAGAGCCTAACTGGAATCATTGGGTGCAAGGCAGGAATACACCCTGGAGGGGGCGTCTGTACTTAACAGGGTAACACACACACATTCACTCATTCACTCACACCTACGGACACTTATGAGTCGCCAATCCACCTACCAATGTGTGTTTTTGGACTGTGGGAGGAAACCGGAGCACCCGGAGGAAACCCACGCAGACACAGAGAGAACACACCACACTCCTCACAGTCACCCAGAGGAAACCCACGCAGACACAGGGAGAACACACCACACTCCTCACAGACAGTCACCCGGAGGAAACCCGCGCGGACACATGGAGAACACACCACACTCCTCACAGACAGTCACCCGGAGGAAACCCACGCAGACACAGGGAGAACACACCACACTCCTCACAGACAGTCACCCGGAGGAAACCCATGCAGACACATGGAGAACACACCACACTCCTCACAGACAGTCACCCAGAGGAAACCCATGCAAACACAGGGAGAACACGTCACACTCCTCACAGACAGTCACCCGGAGGAAACCCATGCAGACACAGGGAGAACACACCACACTCCTCACAGACAGTCACCCGGAGCAGAAATCAAACCCACAACCTCCAGGTCCCTGGAGCTGTGTGACTGCGACACCTACCTGCTGCTCCACCGTGCCGCCCTTGTGAGGATCCAGATGGACTAAATGTATGTTCCTATGTCCATATGTTCTCTCAGCAACATTATTTATTGCCTGTGCTTCTGTCATCAACAGGTGACTGAAAGGTAGCTCAGTGCAGCAAAGCAGCCAATGACATCACCCAGTAGCAACATCAATGAAAAGAAAGCTCCACTTTTTCAATATATCATCTATATTACACAAAATGCAATATTTATTGTTGATACTTCATTGTAAAAATTAAATTAAACTAATGTTAGATTGTGAAAAATAAGAATATGACAGTTGTAAATAAGTAAATAAATAAAAATAATCACCTACGTCCTCTGCAACTGCTTTATGCCCCACCAGGGGGCTCAACCTTTGGTTTAAATACCTGTGGTCTGAGGTGATACAGGTGGAAAGGATGTGTATAAGGCTTGTCCAATTGAGTACGTTTTCTCTGGCTTTGTCTTACAACACATGCATTAGGCTTTTATAGCACATTTATTACAGTATTTTTCTTTACATACGGTGACCTTGAGAGTCTTGAAAGCCGCCGAAAAAATTATTATCATAGTACAGCAACGCTCCGTAACCACAATAGACACACAGTGACCCACACATAAGAAACGAATCTGTAACGTCATGAATGTAAAGAAAATGTATTTATTTAATATTCATTAAAACAAAACAAGTAGGAGTCAGCGTTTTATCTGCTTTAAACAATCCCGACACTGTATCTGAGCATGTCTTGTATCATGCCGTTTAAGCTTGTTGTTTGGCACCAAGGTGCTTCTCCAGAAGCTTACACACACACACACACACACACTAAATACTGGCACCCCCCTCAACACACACACCCACACCATCAACCCTGACTCATGCTGTCAATCTTAACACCTACAGGCTTGTCTACTGCCCGTCAACAGGTTGGGAACATTTCATTAGGACCCGCTTTACATTCTGGCAAGATAATGACCCTAAACACACCGCTAAGCTGTGGAAGAGAGTTCATGGATGATCTGACGTGTGGGTCCAGGGTTCTCTGCTATTTTCATTTATAGAATCACTTGTATTGTATGCGTGTATGTGTTGTGACTGTAAGCGTTTTATACAACTTTCTTTTCTTTTTAAATATTTTTACATGTTTTCATCATTAAATTGGAGAAAAGCACTATCTACAACAAACATTACATTTTATAATTAATATAGTGTTTATCATGTAGTTCGTAGATAATATGACCTCGAATGTACAAAGCCTGGGACTTGAAGTATGTGTTAGAATCAACTCATTTGGCATTACTCAGTTTGAATATGCTACGAAATCAGAGTTTGATTTAATTTTTTCATTTGTACAGTGTGTCCACATGCTACAAACACAGTGGGATTCAAGCTACAATACTTTACAATATGTATGTTACAAGGGTACTGCAGGATGACTGGTGCGACCACAGACTCGATCCCCAAACTCAAAGGAAGTCCTTAAATTTGGAATCTCAACAGGTAAGAAGGTAACCGTCGACTCAGCCGAGGTGGAAGAGCTTTGGTCACATTTAACCTGTTAATATACATAGTGCATTCAAAATGTATTGTAATACTAAGTTCAAAATATAAGATTAAATGCAATATATAAGAATAAAAATGTAGTTTTTTTTTCCCTCACTATTTGCTGCTCTCCATTCTCTGAGCTCAAAACCAGTCTACTTTGTTTACGAAGCCCCAGTCTGTAAATTATAAAAAAATAAAAATACCGGGCTTTGGTCCGGGATGCTAGTCTTTTAGACAACAGAGAGAACTCCAGACGTTCAAAAGCACGAACTGAGATGAGGATATATTCCTGCTCCATAGGTGGGTGATATTGATTTATTTTTGCCGTGTTTGATCACTTAATATAGAAATGTCCCCAATTTTGGCCAAGGGCTAAGTGCATTACCAAAAGTGTTAAACGAAACAACTCCGTTTACAAATATGTTTCAGTGCTAATTCAAAAGGTGAATAAAAACATACAAGTAAAACTTCACCCACATACATATGTTCCACCCGAGACGTTAAACCATTCCACCTTAAAAGGTGCAGAGATCCTGAACGTAAACAACCCAGAGATAACTGTGCTTCCCCACAATCACAGACATCCCTTATAAACCTAACCCTGAACAAATTATTGCTGTCTCCAAAGTAGTAACTTTACTGGAGAAGGGAAAAAACGCTTAAAGTTTCAGTGGAAGTCAATGAAAAAAAGGTTTTATTCCAAGAGCATTTCTACTGATCATTCCTCATTTCGTGACGAACAGCTGTAAACTTAAAATCAACACGAAGAGATGCATGATGAAGAATGTTTACCCCTGTCTTACACTAGTCTTCTTTTGAGGAACACTGACTAATCATTTGGAGACTGAAGACACCAACTGATTCAGTTTTGAAAGTCTTCAGTTGTGCAGCTCTACTGAGATTTACTTGTATGTTGCTAATTGATGTATACACAGACATTTCTCCAGACTGAAGTGAAGATACATCACATCCCTGCAACAACTGCTTGCCAAAAATGCACCAATTAATCATCCAGATGTTCAGCTGTAAAGTAGGACGTTTTGACTCCTGAAGAGCAAGGAACTACCTGGACACTGCTTTTATGAACATGATTATTATACCTGTTGTAACCTTTTTTATATTAGGTTTTCACACAAAAGAAATCTAGCATTGCTTCAGGTTCATATTTCCTTTGATTGTATGCACCGACCAATAGCTTTTCCCATGACTGTTTTACACAGGGCCCAAACAGTGACCTAATGCTTTGAAATGTTGTAGCCAGGGAGAGTTTCACGTTTTGATCCACCGGTAAAGACAAGCAAAAACCATCCTTAACCCATCTGTAGAAGGAATCAGTGGACGTGATTGACACTCTTCTGTGTAGATTTTCCATAATAAAAGCATGCCATGGGATTTCCTCAGGGACTTATATAACACAGCAATGTCCAGTGATGGATTTATTGACCAAAGGAGGTACATAGGTCTCTTCTCTGTCCTTCAGACACACCACAGATCTTAGAAAACCATAGATCTTTAAGCCATTTGGTCTCCTGGAGCCGAAACACCTTCGCTTTCTTCCCAATCATTTACATCAGCCGTCCTTTTCCGAGCCATATGCCGTCACCTCGCTGTGATAAGAAGAGCAGTTGATAAGGAAAGCAATTGCTTTGGTGATAAGACACAAGTGGAGTGGTTAACACTTGCTTAAAGTGGCTGCTAACAAATGCAAACCAGCGCTGACAACAGCTCCACTGTGGCCTGACTAATATTGACAACTAGACGCGCAACAGCTTTAAACAAATATTTCTCTTTGTGTACGATTGGGTTTATATCTGATAATGAAGTTGGTGAAGAGGCTTTAAACTGTTAATGTAGTCCGTACTCGTGTACTTACTACATAATAAGGATTTGATGATTGGTTTGTGACTTAAACGACTTAATAAACGTATTATTATTTATATTATTATTGTTTTTTTTATTAAAAACTGCAGTCTCCCATTAATTTAAGGTCCGAAGTGACCTACAAAACTAAACATCAGCCGGCACTAGGCATTGGGCTGGTGACTTTGGAGCTTTGGAGTGAAGCTACAGTAGAGATCTTCCTCACTGATGTTCATCAAAGTGTTATCCTTGTGAAATTAAAATTACTCCAGATTTAAAAAGGACAAATCAGTGTTGAGGTGCATTAGGATTTATTTGGAGTTCTGGAGCCCACCGTCCAACAATTAAACAACCCAGTCAGTTTTTTTTTGTGCTGCTTAATTCAGGAGAAATATGTGCAGACCCTTCAGAATTGCCCCGCCTCCTCATTTGAATCTCTCCAATCACAGCATTGAGGTGTGTTGGCAAGACAACAAAGACAAGGGTAAACAAAACAAACTCATAAACAGTAGGAAACAATAAAAGCACTCATGAAATATGCAGATTAAAATATAAAAAAAGAGAGCAGTGAAAGTGACTAAAAACACTTTCTGCTCCATGCTTCCCATTCCCGGGGGCCAAGCGCTTGGACTAAACGTGAATTGCAAATGGCCGAACAGGGCTGTTAAAACAGAGTGAGGATACTGCTGTGGTGTTTGATGCTTGTGATATTTTGACTACAGCATTTCACAGATGTTTCGTTAACTGTGTTCACTTTCTAACCTGGATTTAAAATCTGAGAATCTTCTTAAATACCTCTGGAATCTAGAGTCTATGAGCTACAACATCTCAGGAGCTACTAACAATCTTCCACCAACTGGTAGCCATACGGGTTCCTAGCCCTGTGCAGTATTCCTCAGAGTAATGGCGCTCAGTTACTGAAATGTCTTGTTTCTCTTTCTTTGGTGAACATTTGTTTATAACAGAAATGTTGTAAATAGAAAACTCATTAATAAAAGTTAAATATGTGGATAAGATCAAAGTGCCCTTAAAAACAAGCTTTCATTTTAAGACTGTTGCATGCCCTTGAGGGTACCACCACAGTGAAAGTGAAAGGTGTCACCACAGTGATGGTTTTCCCGAGAGGTTGGCGAGATCTCAGTTCAATTGTCTCTGATCTGAGCAAGAAAACAAAGCCCTATCGTAAGTTACTTTGGATAAAAGCATCTGCTGAATTTCATTCATTCATTCATTATCTGTAACTGCTTATCCTTTCAGGGTCACGGTGGGTCCAGAGCCTACCTGGAATCATTGGGCGCAAGGAGGGAATACACCCTGGAGGGGGCGGCGGTCCTTCACAGGGCAACACACACACTCAAACATTCACTCACACCTACGGTAACTTTTGGAGTCACCAATCCACCTACCAACGTGTGTTTTTGGACTGTGGGAGGAAACCGGAGCACCCGGAGACAAAGAAAAGTTTATTTGCATTTATTTAAAAACATGAAAATGTTGCTGTTCCCAATTCTCTAACAAACTTTTGTAATAATGTTATTATAATGTGAATGTGTGTATTGTAATTGTATGTGAACTGCACTGCTCTGGAGTAGTTTTCCAGGGAGATGTGGGGTAGGGGATCAGTTAAGATGGGCACGTTAGAGCTCGGCCAAAGAGGGAAACAATTAGCTGAGCACACTGTGCTCTAAGTGACGGTATATATTTGATTTAGGCCTTGACTCCTGGCATCCTCTACTTCCACCAGAGAGAGGTGGCTGAGAGGTGAGGGTTCTGAACTGTGTGTGTGTGTGTGTCTCTGTGTTTGTGTGTGTTTTAGTATATTATTAGGACTTTTATATTGTTATGTACATATATATCATCTCTCTTAGATATGGAATATTATTGTTATTATGTATAGGTGAATTGTTATCACATATACCTCATTATTTTTATTTTCATCTGTGACTGTTACGGCGTGTAGAATACCCCATGTCCTAAGAGTATATGAAAACAAAGCTGTGTGTGTGTGGTTGCTGGTCATCTTGGTGACAGATGGATAATGGTAAGCGTGCAAGTGAGCTGTGCTCTTGTCATCCGTACTGTGGGAACTGTGATGTCCCACTGGCCTCGAACCCTGAAGGATGAGTCAGTCTCTCTCTCTCACACACACACACACACACACACACACACACACACACACACACACACACACACACACACAGAGGACGAGACGGAAAGATGGACACAAAAGGAAAAATGTATTGTTCTGCATCTGCTCTGGGGACTCTGTGGAGTTCAGTGCCACATTTAAAATGGATGCTTCCAGTCGTAGACTTTGTGAAGAGAACCAGATTTACTTAAGAGTTGAAACATAAACAAACACTTGCTTGACATTAAATGTTTAATGACCTTTTAAAATGTTAACAAAATGATTTACACTCTTCCGTGATCATTTGTGGATCCTAATATGTCACTACTTCATCATTCTTTTGACTTAGTGATGGATTATTCTTTATGAAAGAGTAACTGAGGCTGTTGTTTGAAACTGAGAGGCGTCTGGAGGAGTGAGGCTCTGAGATACAGAACAAAAGAGTAGTATAAATACTATAAAACCTTTAGATATTGTGCATAAAACTTTATAATTCCTATATAAGCCTTTCATAAGGACTGACATAGGCTTCTTCCATCAAGCACTGACTCTGTTACACCCCACAAAGTGTAATATCTACTGATGCAAGCTGGAATAAGCCTCTATAGATGTCTGTGTAGGCCTATGTCTGTTGTTGGGACAGAGTAGTGATATACTGAAGCATTGTAGATGGTGGTACTGAGTATCAGCGCGGTCGTGATTTGGTCGTAGGTAGCAGGTTGCAGGCAGACTACTGAAGATGTGACCAGCCATGCTGACATACAGTAACGGTGTGATATTGCTTTCCATGACATTTCTGTAATCATTTTCATTTAGTTTACAGTAATAAGCAACAAAAGAGAGTGATTCGTTTAATTGAAAAAGTAATAATCTATTTTACGCCACACATACAAACTGGACTGCCATCAACCAAGCCTTTTCAATCATTACACTGCATTACAGGTTTCAAACAATGAGGCCCAGAACGTCTTTTCGGCCTAAGACTAAGGCTTTTCAGTAGAATTCAGTTATATGCATTATTACATAGTTATTATACAATAATATGCATTTATCAATTTACGTTCTGTGTCCGTTTCAAACAGAGCTATAATAAGAAAAACATTAAGCACGTCTTTATTCCGTCCCTGCACCAGTGTGTGTTCCCCTCACTCAGATCCTAAGAAAACAGCTCCTCATGACACAAACATACCCGGGACTGAAAGTTTAGAATCTGCTCTGACTCTGTTTGTAATAAAGATTGTGTTGCGTGTGTTGATCTAACTGAACACTGTGTTACTTTGGGTAACTCTTCTGGGTGGGAGTTTGAATACCCTGCGTCTCTGGCCTCTGTATGTCCCACGCAGTGAAGGTTACGACTGCTGTTTTGTGCGTTTAACCTGGGTGCAGCTTATCAAAACAAATCGAAGACATGCAGTTGAAAGCTTACAGGCCTTTTTTTCTTCTTGCAGCAGCCACACCTTCTTCAGAAAAAGCCTCTTGTGGAGAAGCGTGGGCTTGCCTCTGTTTCTCATGTGACATTATGATGGGTAATATAGCTGTTGAATGTGCTGGAGAGAAATACAAGCAACATTTGGGCCTACTACGGCTGCTACTAATGTACACTACTGTATGTGCTTCCTTGGAATTGAAGAGTATTAACCAGGAGGTTGTTCACTCTTTGACACAGTAACGTCTTAGACATTTTTGGGAAAGAGTTACATTCCATATTGGAGCATTGCTGTGAAGGTTTGATGGCATTCAGCCATTTAAACAATGCTTTCATGAAACAACGGAAACTGAGATGAACACTGTTTTTAAAGAGGCATACGCTGTGGTTTTTTCTGGGAAGTCCATGGTTATTTCAGCAAGACAACGGCAGGTCTCATTTTATACGTGCTACAAAAACAAGGTTGCTTTAACTTATGTGTGTGTGTGTGTGTGTGTGTGTGAATGCGCATGACTGACCTCCCTGCAGTCCACATCTGGATCATCAGGCAGCGGTGACCACAGACTGCTGAGCAACTGAAATTCTGTATCCAGGCAGAATGGGAAAAATGGCTTTGGTGTTTTACTCTCAGTGTAATTAAACGGAAAGGTGAAGTTACACCGTGGTAAACTTGTTTGGAGTGTGTTACAGGGGTCAAATTCTAAATATGTGCATGTTTACAAAATAAAATTGCTTTTCCTGTGAAAAAGTTTGGTAGTTTTTCTTTGCGAAATCATCAGTTAAATAAATCTCACATTCTCGGTTTTATTGCATTTGAAAATATATCCATACTTTTACGCAAGTGGTGTTATTACATGGTTATTAACACATATGTAACATGTTCAAGCTGTTATTTACTCTGTAAAAACGTACGAATGCATTTCTAAAGCATCATGAACACGGTTCATAGGAAGCATTCCCTTTTTTTTTTTTTTTTTTTTTTTTTTTTTAAAAACCAAGCCAAGATGTGAGAGGGTGGTATGCGGTCACTGTAGAGAGTGGAGTGATAATTGCAGCTTCTGACAAACAGATGATGGAAAGGTTTTAGCTGCCTCCTGCTTGTGCTTTTGGTCTCCAGATGCTCTGACACACACACACACGAATGCGTACACAAAACACACAGCTGAAAGAGGGGTTTAAAGGCAGGACACTGCGAGACGGGAACAATGTTGACACACACACTAGGTAGACCCTCCTTTCTGGGTCCATCTCTGTCATTGGATTTATAATCAGAGAGCCGTGGTTCAAAGCCGCACACAAACACTGACGTGTACATACACAGTCCCCTTTGTACGTTTGTTGTCTGGGCTAAATTTACACCATCTGCAGCCGGAGTTCAGTGTTTCTCTGCATCACAATGTGGTGATTCACACAGTCTGTAGTACGCTGCGAAATAAACAGCAGCTCCAGGGTTCTGAGACTGTACCAGTTTGGTCATGATTATGTGGAATGGTTATTACAGCTACTATGAGATTATACGACTGTTATTTCTGACCACACAATCTGATCAGACTGAGGAACAGTCTACACGTGTTGGAATTTGTGATAACAACATTACAAATGATCTAAATATCTCTCTGTTCCACCTTAAATGATGTAATGGTTATGTTCTTGTGCCTCTTTTCTACATTAAATCTAGCATCACTTACTTTTGGTTATATTTTTTGCCCTTAATTCCACCTTAAATTTAGCATTCGTTCCAATTCAGTATGTCCATTCCACCTTAAATGACGTGTTACATTCTCATAACTCCATTTCACATGTAATGATGTAATCATTAATGTAATTTCACATTTAATGCCTCTGTTTTACTAAAAAAAGATAAATAAATTACATTGTTATGCCTGTCTTTCACCTTAATTGGGATATCAGTTACATTGCACAACCACAGTTCCACCTTAAATGATGTAATGGTTATGTTCTTGTGCCTCTTTTCTACATTGAATCTAGCATCACTTACATTTATTTATATTTTTTGGCCTTAATTCCACGTTAAATTAAGCATCTGTTCCAATTCAGTATGTCCATTCCACCTTAAATGACGTGTTACATTCCCATAACTCCATTTCACATGTAATGATGTATGCTTGTGCCTCTGTTTTACTAAAAAAAGATAAATAAATTACATTGTTATGCCTGTCTTTCACCTTAATTTGGATATCAGTTACAATGTGCTGCCACAGTTCCACCTTAAAAGATATAATGGTTATGTTCTTGTGCCTCTTTTCTACATTAAATCTAGCATCACTTACATTTATTTATATTTTTTGCCCTTAATTCCACATTAAATTTAGCATCCATTCCAATTCAGTATGTCCATTCCACCTTAAATGACGTGTTACATTCTCACAACTCCATTTCACATTTAATGATGTAATCATTAATGTAATTTCACATTTAATGCCTCTGTTTTACTAAAAAAAAGATAAATAAATTACATTGTTATGCCTGTCTTTCACCTTAATTGGGATATCAGTTACAATGCACTACCACAGTTCCACCTTAAAATATGTAATGGTTATGTTCTTGTGCCTCTTTTCTACATTAAATCTAGCATCACTTACATTTATTTATATTTTTTGGCCTTAATTCCACATTAAATTTAGCATCCGTTCCAATTCAGTATGTCCATTCCACCTTAAATGACGTGTTACATTCCCATAACTCCATTTCACATGTAATGATGTATGCTTGTGCCTCTGTTTTACTAAAAAAAGATAAATAAATTACATTGTTATGCCTGTCTTTCACCTTAATTTGGATATCAGTTACAATGTGCTGCCACAGTTCCACCTTAAAAGATATAATGGTTATGTTCTTGTGCCTCTTTTCTACATTAAATCTAGCATCACTTACATTTATTTATATTTTTTGCCCTTAATTCCACATTAAATTTAGCATCCATTCCAATTCAGTATGTCCATTCCACCTTAAATGACGTGTTACATTCCCATAACTCCATTTCACATGTAATGATGTATGCTTGTGCCTCTGTTTTACTAAAAAAAGATAAATAAATTACATTGTTATGCCTGTCTTTCACCTTAATTTGGATATCAGTTACAATGTGCTGCCACAGTTCCACCTTAAAAGATATAATGGTTATGTTCTTGTGCCTCTTTTCTACATTAAATCTAGCATCACTTACATTTATTTATATTTTTTGCCCTTAATTCCACATTAAATTTAGCATCCATTCCAATTCAGTATGTCCATTCCACCTTAAATGACGTGTTACATTCTCACAACTCCATTTCACATTTAATGATGTAATCATTAATGTAATTTCACATTTAATGCCTCTGTTTTACTAAAAAAAAGAAAAATAAATTACATTGTTATGCCTGTCTTTCACCTTAATTGGGATATCAGTTACATTGCACAACCACAGTTCCACCTTAAATGATGTAATGGTTATGTTCTTGTGCCTCTTTTCTACATTGAATCTAGCATCACTTACATTTATTTATATTTTTTGCCCTTAATTCCACATTAAATTTAGCATCCATTCCAATTCAGTATGTCCATTCCACCTTAAATGACGTGTTACATTCATATAACTCCATTTCACATGTAATGATGTATGCTTGTGCCTCTGTTTTACTAAAAAAAGATAAATAAATTACATTGTTATGCCTGTCTTTCACCTTAATTTGGATATCAGTTACAATGTGCTGCCACAGTTCCACCTTAAAATATATAATGGTTATGTTCTTGTGCCTCTTTTCTACATTAAATCTAGCATCACTTACATTTATTTATATTTTTTGGCCTTAATTCCACATTAAGTTTAGCATCCATTCCAATTCAGTATGTCCATTCCACCTTAAATGACGTGTTACATTCCCATAACTCCATTTCACATGTAATGATGTATGCTTGTGCCTCTGTTTTACTAAAAAAAGATAAATAAATTACATTGTTATGCCTGTCTTTCACCTTAATTTGGATATCAGTTACAATGTGCTGCCACAGTTCCACCTTAAAAGATATAATGGTTATGTTCTTGTGCCTCTTTTCTACATTAAATCTAGCATCACTTACATTTATTTATATTTTTTGCCCTTAATTCCACCTTAAATTAAGCATCCATTCCAATTCAGTTTGTCCATTCCACCTTAAATGACGTGTTACATTCCCATAACTCCATTTCACATGTAATGATGTATGCTTGTGCCTCTGTTTTACTAAAAAAAGATAAATAAATTACATTGTTATGCCTGTCTTTCACCTTAATTTGGATATCAGTTACAATGTGCTGCCACAGTTCCACCTTAAAAGATATAATGGTTATGTTCTTGTGCCTCTTTTCTACATTAAATCTAGCATCACTTAAATTTATTTATATTTTTTGCCCTTAATTCCACATTAAATTTAGCATCCATTCCAATTCAGTATGTCCATTCCACCTTAAATGACGTGTTACATTCCCATAACTCCATTTCACATGTAATGATGTATGCTTGTGCCTCTGTTTTACTAAAAAAAGATAAATAAATTACATTGTTATGCCTGTCTTTCACCTTAATTTGGATATCAGTTACAATGTGCTGCCACAGTTCCACCTTAAAAGATATAATGGTTATGTTCTTGTGCCTCTTTTCTACATTAAATCTAGCATCACTTAAATTTATTTATATTTTTTGCCCTTAATTCCACATTAAATTTAGCATCCATTCCAATTCAGTATGTCCATTCCACCTTAAATGACGTGTTACATTCTCACAACTCCATTTCACATTTAATGATGTAATCATTAATGTAATTTCACATTTAATGCCTCTGTTTTACTAAAAAAAAGAAAAATAAATTACATTGTTATGCCTGTCTTTCACCTTAATTGGGATATCAGTTACATTGCACAACCACAGTTCCACCTTAAATGATGTAATGGTTATGTTCTTGTGCCTCTTTTCTACATTGAATCTAGCATCACTTACATTTATTTATATTTTTTGGCCTTAATTCCACATTAAATTTAGCATCCATTCCAATTCAGTATGTCCATTCCACCTTAAATGACGTGTTACATTCCCATAACTCCATTTCACATGTAATGATGTATGCTTGTGCCTCTGTTTTACTAAAAAAAGATAAATAAATTACATTGTTATGCCTGTCTTTCACCTTAATTTGGATATCAGTTACAATGTGCTGCCACAGTTCCACCTTAAAAGATATAATGGTTATGTTCTTGTGCCTCTTTTCTACATTAAATCTAGCATCACTTAAATTTATTTATATTTTTTGCCCTTAATTCCACATTAAATTTAGCATCCATTCCAATTCAGTATGTCCATTCCACCTTAAATGACGTGTTACATTCCCATAACTCCATTTCACATGTAATGATGTATGCTTGTGCCTCTGTTTTACTAAAAAAAGATAAATAAATTACATTGTTATGCCTGTCTTTCACCTTAATTTGGATATCAGTTACAATGTGCTGCCACAGTTCCACCTTAAAAGATATAATGGTTATGTTCTTGTGCCTCTTTTCTACATTAAATCTAGCATCACTTAAATTTATTTATATTTTTTGCCCTTAATTCCACATTAAATTTAGCATCCATTCCAATTCAGTATGTCCATTCCACCTTAAATGACGTGTTACATTCTCACAACTCCATTTCACATTTAATGATGTAATCATTAATGTAATTTCACATTTAATGCCTCTGTTTTACTAAAAAAAAGAAAAATAAATTACATTGTTATGCCTGTCTTTCACCTTAATTGGGATATCAGTTACATTGCACAACCACAGTTCCACCTTAAATGATGTAATGGTTATGTTCTTGTGCCTCTTTTCTACATTGAATCTAGCATCACTTACATTTATTTATATTTTTTGGCCTTAATTCCACATTAAATTTAGCATCCATTCCAATTCAGTATGTCCATTCCACCTTAAATGACGTGTTACATTCCCATAACTCCATTTCACATGTAATGATGTATGCTTGTGCCTCTGTTTTACTAAAAAAAGATAAATAAATTACATTGTTATGCCTGTCTTTCACCTTAATTTGGATATCAGTTACAATGTGCTGCCACAGTTCCACCTTAAAATATATAATGGTTATGTTCTTATGCCTCTTTTCTACATTAAATCTAGCATCACTTACATTTATTTATATTTTTTGCCCTTAATTCCACATTAAATTTAGCATCCATTCCAATTCAGTATGTCCATTCCACCTTAAATGACGTGTTACATTCTCACAACTCCATTTCACATGTAATGATGTAATCATTAATGCAATTTCACATTTAATGCCTCTGTTTTACTAAAAAAAAGATAAATAAATTACATTGTTATGCCTGTCTTTCACCTTAATTGGGACATCAGTTACAATGTGCTGCCACAGTTCCACCTTAAATGATGTAATGGTTATGTTCTTGTGCCTCTTTTCTACATTGAATCTAGCATCACTTACATTTATTTATATTTTTTGGCCTTAATTCCACGTTAAATTAAGCATCTGTTCCAATTCAGTATGTCCATTCCACCTTAAATGACGTGTTACATTCCCATAACTCCATTTCACATGTAATGATGTATGCTTGTGCCTCTGTTTTACTAAAAACAATAAATAAATTACATTGTTATGCCTGTCTTTCACCTTAATTGGGATATCAGTTACATTGTGCTGCCACAGTTCCACCTTAAATGCTGCAGCAGTTGTATTCTGGGGCCTCTATTGGTGAACCTTGCCATACACCTACACCTACTCTCACACTAACTGTAACTTCTACTAACCCTAACCCTAAACAATGTGAGGGCCGGCTGGTGGTCCCCACAAGGGAGACAGGTCCCCATGATGGGAATGAAACCTGGCACATACACACACCGACCTGTGCACAGTGCTGTTCAGCCCTACCTTCCAAATCCCCCAGTTTAACCCCTGGTGGCGAGACTGCAGGAATTTCCTCCGTTTGACCTGAACTCTTTCACTAAAACAAATTCCTGACAAATTGCTACAGCATCCTGCAGGAATTCCTCACGGCCAGGGAAAAATGGCCAACGCTTGTTTCTCCCTAATTATTGAGTCAGAAAGCCACCCATGAGTTTGTGTGTGTGTGTGTGTGTGTCTGTGGTTTTTGGAGATTGGGGGGATTAGGAAAGAAAGATGAACACTCGTTTTAACACCATCCCAGAGCTTTGAGGAGATCCCGAGACCCTTTGCAGGAAGGGAAGCCCACTCAGTGTGCTGTGTGTGTTTAAACAGCCGTCCCTGAGCCGGATCTGAGTGGACTGTTCCACTGATCCTCCGTCTGTCAGCAGTCCACAGTTAATCAGACCGTACCCGCACTGTACCCGCAGACACCCAGAGGAACTCCAGTCCACCTTAAATTTCACAGCAGGTACACTCTGGTGCCTACATTCCACCTTAAACACTGCAGCTGTTACATTCTGGTATCTGTGACTCTTTCTCTTGTTCTTTATTTTTTCTTTTTTTCATTGAATTTGCTGTTCTTTCTTTTTTCTATATTTCTTTTTTTCATTGAATTTGATCCATTATATCTGTTTTTTTCTTTCTTATTTCTTTTTAAATGTCTTTCTCTCTTTCTATTTTTCTGTATATCTTTCTTTCCATTGAAATCACTGCATTATCTCTCTGTTCTTTCTTTTTTCTGTTTCTGTTTCTTTTTCTTTCTTTGTTTCTAACTTTTTACATTGAATCTGCTGTAGTCTCTTTTTTCTTTCTTTCTACATTTCTTTCTTTTTCTATATTTCCATTGAATTTGCTGCACTTTTCTTTCTGTTTCTACATTTCTTCCTTTTTTTTCTTTCTTTTTTCAATTGAATTTTCTGCATTGTTTTCTTTCTTTCTTTTTTTCTTTCTTTCCATTGAATTTGCTGCATACTCTGTCCTTTCTTTTTTTCTATATTTCTTTTTCTTTCTTTGTTTCTAGCTTTTTTTCCATTGAATCTGCTGTAGTATCTTTTATTTCTTTCTACGTTTCTTTCTTTTTCTATATTTCCATTGCTGCACTCTTCTTTCTGTATTTCTACATTTCTTCTCCTTTTCTTTCTTTTTCTTTCTATCTTTCCATTGAATTTGCTGCATGCTCTGTCCTTTCTTTTTCCTTTCTTTCTTTCTTTCTTTCTTTCTTTCTTTCTACATTTCTTTCTTTTTCTATATTTCCATTGAATTTGCTGCAGTCTTCTTTCTGTTTCTACATTTCTTCTCCTTTTCTTTCTTTCTTTTTCTTTCTATATTTCCATTGAATTTGCTGCATAGTCTGTTCTTTCTTTCTTTCTTTCTTTCTTTCTTTCGTTCTTTCTTTCCATTAAATGTTCTTTATTTTCTCTCTCTCTCACCGTTGGTCCGATGGCTGAGAGCTGCAGTTTAAACTCTTATTCTCTGATAAAGCTGCTGCTGAATAAACACTGAGGTGAATTCCTGCACTTCACTCGTCCTCCTCTCCCTCACTCCCGTTGGTTTTTTTTCTCCCTCTTTCGCACTTCTTCCTCTCCCTCCTTTCAGCACTGACATCATTTCTGCTCAGAGGAAGTCTGTTTCTCTTTCGCTGATTTAATACGAGGCTCTTTTCCAAGGGATCGCTCATGATTAGCGTTATTACACTGTTATTAACACCGGCATTCAGCAGTGATTTATTACAGCGAAACCTGCCTGAAGAGTGGACACTGGCTTTGTGACGAGGACGGTGCTTGAAGAGTGGACGTGCAGGTAATGGACAGTGGGTCTGAAGACAGGAGAGTGATTCTCGAGTGCACGACAGGTGTGACGGTTGGAGAGTGGGTCTGAAGACAGCACCGTGGAGTGAACCGCGGGTCTAAAGAGTGGAGGGTGGATCCGAAGTGTGCACAATGGGTTTGCTGATGTGTATTCTCATTTCTTGGCACTGTTACACAGTGAACGCAGACTCCAGGCAGATGAATGATGGCGTGGCTGGTAAAGCGAGTGTTCTTTTATAGTGAGATGGTGAAGGAAACGCCTGCCGAGATGAGAAACCCTGAGAGAAAGTGAAGAGGACAGAGCAGGAGAAGCAGGCCAGCTCATAACCTCAGTCGGTTTCTAAAGACGGGCCGAACTTTGAGGCCTGTTCGCTTTAAGGTCAGCGTTTTTATAGGCTTATTATTATTTATGATTCGCAAAAAAGATTGCCCCGACCAGTTTATTAACGTGCCTTCTGCACAGAAGATGATAAGAGGAGTTTAAGCCGCAGCTACATCATCCACGGGCCTGATGTCGTCCAGCCCCGAGCTCTTATTGTTTCCAGATGGGGGACATGGAGCGAAACTTAATATTTATCAAAGACAATTTATTAATCAGGCGTGCCTACTGGGGCGGCCGTAAAGAGAAAAAGGCCGTGGCACAGCGCTGGGGGGAGATGAAAGGCTCCGTGTGATACGGGACAATGTGCTCGGCATTAAAGTATCGGGTTTCGCCGGCCTAATGAATCGCTTCGTTTTATTCGCCGTGCTCCCAATCAAATGGCTTTTCGGGTTTTACAGCAAACTCGGTGTCAGAGCGTATTACAGGCCGGATTACTTTAAAGGAGGCAGAGGGAGCGGAGCTTCGGGGGGATATTTTATATCCCAAACTCAAACCAACATCACATAATGTGCTGTAAGCGGCCAAACAGACCGCCAAGATGAGCTGAACCCTGGCAGGGATGCAGTGCCAGTGACATATTATACAGCAGATAGATCTCGAAGTGAAATCGAGAACTTTCAAAAGCAGTTTTAAACCGTCCCAGGCACTTCATCCTTAAGAACCAATCACATGTCTCCTGCTGCCCTGACCACTTTATTACAAACACCTATGTTTGGGTCCTGGCAATGACTGGTCTATTAGAACCACCCCCACTCGCCCCAATTCCCACACACTGGCCACTTTATTAGAAACGCTCATTGCTTTTTAACTTCCAGTCACTGGCCACATCTGAATAAATCATTCATTCATTCATTATCTGTAACCCTTATCCAGTTCAGGGTCACGGTGGGTCCAGAGCCTACCTGGAATCATTGGGCGCAAGGCGGGAATACACCCTAGAGGGGGCGCCAGTCCTTCACAGAGCAACACACACTCACACATTCAGACCTACGGACTTTTTTTGAGTCACCAATCCACCTACCAACGTGTGTTTTTGGACTGTGGGAGGAAACCGGAGCACCCGGAGGAAACCCACGCAGACACAGGGAGAACACACCACACTCCTCACAGACAGTCACCCGGAGGAAACCCACGCAGACACAGGGAGAACACACCACACTCCTCACAGACAGTCACCCGGTGGAAACCCACGCAGACACAGGGAGAACACACCACACTCCTCACAGACAGTCACCCGGAGGAAACCCACGCAGACACAGGGAGAACACACCAGACTCCTCACAGACAGTCACCCGGTGGAAACCCACACAGACACAGGGAGAACACACCACACTCCTCACAGACAGTCACCCGGAGGAAACCCACGCAGACACAGGGAGAACACACCACACTCCTCACAGACAGTCACCCGGAGGAAACCCACGCAGACACAGGGAGAACACACCACACTCCTCACAGACAGTCACCCGGTGGAAACCCACACAGACACAGGGAGAACACACCACACTCCTCACAGACAGTCACCCGGAGGAAACCCACGCAGACACAGGGAGAACACACCACACTCCTCACAGACAGTCACCCAGAGCGGGACTCGAACCCACAACCTCCAGGTCCCTGGAGCTGTGTGACTGCGACACTGCACCTCCGTGCCACCCCCTGAATAAACCATTAATCATTAAATCATTAAATCATTTACGTTCAAATAAACCCCCTGAGCTGAGCACAAACAACTCACTTGTGAGACGAGTGAACTGGAGTCACTCTATTTAAGTTCACATTACTGAAAATCACAAGTAGTGGTTTCTACTTAAACCAGTGAATTAGTACAAATTAATATTACACACTTCTAATAATTAACACCAACAGATATCAAGATCTCATACACTTACACCACAGCTCTACAAGAGCAACACCTTCATTGGCTTTCAACCAACAAAACACTGCACTTACAGCAGAGAAAGCGGTAACCTCCTCTCATGGCGTTCGGTAACAACACCAGGCAAGTAAAACCTTACAGCTTCAGACTGGGAGCATAGAGGACGGTAACCTGGGGCAACAACTACATGATCATGAGTGATGGGGAAGGCCTTGCCCATATGCAAATGGATGGTGCCCTTACTTTGCCCCGACGGAACCCATTCATGATGGGATGCGTTGTGTTCAGGAGCTCTCAAAAGACTGCCACCGCCGGACTGCATCCAGCCAATCAGGGGAGAGCATATCGGATGCGTCACACGTAAACAGAAGCTCAACAGGAGATTTTAAGGTGGACTGACTGACGATAAGAAAATGTGTTGTAGCACTTGAATTCAACTCCAACCAACAGAAACATAAGCCTGGAGAAGTCTGGAGTGATCCCAGACTTCTGTATAAATTACGTTATGCTAACTTAATTGTTAGCACCAGCAGATCAAAGCAGCAGCAGGGCAGGTAGCAGCAGAAGGTGTGGATATAATCACAGCTTCTCAAAATGACCACAAGGATGCCCATGTCGCACCTCAGGTGTGCGAGATCACACAGGTGAGAGAAAAGCAGCCTCTTGAGTGTCGATCTCTCACCTCGGTGCCTTCGCAGAGACGGACTAATGACGTTACTGACGGGCTGCGAGTTACTAACGGTGATGTGACAGTAAAAACAGTTTGTACACTCAAGCGTAAAAGCCCCCTTTTTACTGATCACAGGTTATCACATTGTCCTTTTTAGTGGTCCACACGGCAGGAAAACCAAGCCCTGCTCAACAGGATCTCCACGGATCTGCATCGATAGCTGCATATACTTCACTGGCTGAGATGTAAACTGAGTGTGTGTTGATGCTATAAAGCTGAAATTGCTTTACAGTGGTGGTGATGGTAACCAGGCGTCTTCATGGCAGCAACACAGTGTATGATTTATTGTCTACCTACCATATTAAAATGAATGGGATCTTGGGCCGCATGGTGGGCCATTGTCCAATGGTCCCTTAACATAATGTGACCGAGTGAGTGTGTGAAATTGTGCATATGTGTGAATGAATGGGTCAGAGTGTGAGTGACTGGGGGAGTGTGCAATGCCCTGTGATGGACGGGTGCCCTGCCTTGCACCCAAAGATTCCAGTTCTGATCCCACCATGACACTTAAAGCAGGTGAAGAGGTTACAGAAGATGAATGAAAACTGCTGGACGTTTACCACTCTGCCCTGAATACATTTCTGGGAAGAGATTTTAGAAGTAGGGCGGCACGGTGGCACAGCAGGTAGTGTCGTGGTCACACAGCTCCAGGTAGGCTCTGGACCCTCCGTGACCCTGACCTGGGTAAGCGGTTACAGGCAATGAATGGACGTCTGGTTCCATTCACCACCACTGTAAAGAGTTCTGACTCTGTAAGTTTACACAGAACAGAGCCTTTCACACCAAGCCTCTGTCAATGGCTTTGTTTACAGCTGTTTAATAGAACAGGCAGATGGAAACACCAATGGAACTCCCCTTTCAGCTCTTCCCAGCCTGAGTTTGTCTGTGTAAGCCTGGTATGACGGGAATGTAAGAGAATTTTATTCATCTCATTATTTATTTTGATTCCTGTGTCTTTGCCTTGGACGGCAGCTCACGACTCTCTAATCCATCTCCAGTCTCGTACTCGGATTACGTTTCCAAACATTTGTATCGGATTCCATCTCCGCAGCAGGATTTGGAAAGTCCGTTCACTCAAATACACACACACACACATGCAGCACATCCTTCATGGGGGCTTGTTAATTTAATGATATCAAATTCTAAAGTTATCTCTGCAAAAATAGCATCAAGTTTTCGGCGTAATTCTCTTTAAACACACTCTCCTTCAATCAAAGCCCCGTATCTTCCTCCAGGCGGCTTCTGGTAAAGACGGCAAACTTGATTAATTAAAAAAAAACCGGTTCGGCAAATGTTAGCAGGCGCTTTTCCAAAGTGGGGATCCACGTCCAAGTCAAATTATGGAAGAAATAACTGTTGTACGTTTGATAAATAAAGCAGCGAAGCGATTAGACCACAGGCATGTACATTAGAGAAGAGCAATCCGGAGCTCAGGCTTTTGCTGAAGAATGAGGCGGAGGTTATTGTTTTAGACCAGACCTGATGGATGGAGTTACAAGGTGTTAGCATGTGGTGAAGTATGGATGGGATTCTGCTGCAGGAGGCCATTCTCATTCCTGTGAAAACAAGACAGGCTTGGGAATGGGAAGGACACCAGCTGAATGTGCAATGTACTATTTCTCCAGTGGTAAACACTTACAGTGAGTTCTGTGATGTCCCTGGATGAACAAGGCTAAGTATTTGGACTCAGAGTAAAGATTGGACCATTGAAAGTCTTGTTTTGACTCAACAACTATAACAGTAACACCACTACCTTGATTCTACCTTCATTGGACAGGGCCGCCACAGAGCAGGGACACTACTATTCAGTTGGAGGATCACTCTCAGTACAGACAACGAACAGCGTCCTGTGTCCACTGCTGTGTCTGATCCAGTTTCCAATAAAGTGGCCAGAATTCATTAATTCATTCATTTTTTATCTGTAACTGCTTATCCATTTCAGGGTCACGGTGGGTCCAGAGCCTACCTGGAATCAATGGTCGCAAGGTGGGAATACACCCTGGAGGGCGGCGTCAGTCCTTCACAGGGCAACACAAACACACACACACAGACATTAACTCACACACTCACACCTACGGACACTTTTGAGTCGCCAATCCACCTACCAACGTGTGTTTTTGGACTGTGGGAGGAAACCGGAGCACCCAGAAGAAACCCACGCAGACACAGGGAGAACACAACACACTCCTCACAGACAGTCACCCGGAGGAAACCCACGCAGACACAGGGAGAACACAACACACTCCTCACAGACAGTCACCCGGAGGAAACCCACGCAGACACAGGGAGAACACAACACACTCCTCACAGACAGTCACCCGGAGGAAACCCACGTGGACACAGGGAGAACACACCACACTCCTCACAGACAGTCACCCGGAGCGGGAATTGACCCCACAACCTCCAGGTCCCTGGAGCTGTGTGATTGCGACACTACCTGCTGCACCACTGTGCCACCCCAGTGGCCAGAACATAAAGTAAAGTATTAACCTTAGATTTAGCGGACCTGCGAAGACTTATTTATCCATATGATCTAACACCACCACTACCTGACTCAGACTCTATTGAAGCTGCCATCAGATCCTCCACATTGACCATGTTGAAACATTTAGATGATTGGAAGCTGCTACTGAAGTAAAAGGGCACTTATCTCCCAATGACTTTCCTCCATTTCAAAAGGACAAATGGAGGAAGGAAAAGCAGGTGTCCAAAAACTTTTGCCTCTACGCTGTATGACACTGATGAGGAAGATGAGACAGAGGCCAGTTTTTCTGGCAGATTGAGACTTGCGTCTGAGTGTTTGTTGTTGTGAAACTGGGAGAGGACTGGGTTTCAGAGGAAGAATGGTACTCTTTGTTTCATTATGTTGCAACATGACAGTGTTTTAGTAGCTGGTGTGTGTTTGCACCTAATATCACTTTACATGCTGCACATTGTTCTGCCTGAGAATGCAGAGAGTATATGGGGGGGGAAAGACCTTTGGGCCTTGGTGAACATGTCGCTAGTCATGTTTTACAAGCTAATGCCAATTCCATCTTAAATGAAGCTAATGTCATTGTTTGCCATCTTTGTTGTTGGATGCGTTAAGTCTACAGTGCTCAAAAGTAGCATTCAATGATTACGGAAACAATTAACTCACCATCATTCCATTCAGTATGTTTCAATGAGAGGCTGAAAATATGCCTTGTGTTAGCATGCTAATCCTTCCTTATTCACTATATTACATCACTCAATATTAATTCCCAGCTTGAGCAGAACCACAGTCAGAGTCCTTGGGCTGGAATCCTAATGCTACATTAGCCTGCACCTGTGATTTCAATTTTAAAAAATGATTTAATGGACATGGCTACATTAGCTTTGTAGCTCCTGTGCAAAAATAATAATAAAAATAAATAAATACCAGACACCGTACATGTTTCAGCTGATGAACTAAATTCTGATAAAAGAGGCGGTGTGTAAATGTAACATATTGCTGAACGGTTCCTTGAAAGCTTAGCTGTGTTTTTTGTCTCATTTCTCCATGACGGCTTTTATCAGTGAAGCGAGAGCTCCATGAAAACATTTCCCAGCGCTCAGCTTCTCCACAACAAAGCACCGCTTGCTCGTCCACTGCAGTGCCACCCTGCTCCTGACTGACATGTGTTTTGTCTGGAGCAGAATCTTCCAGACACCTCCAGCAAGAAGGGGGTGTATTTGTTTTTGTACATTTTCCAGTCAAAAAACATCTTGCCTTTGTAGTAAAACCAGAGGGGGAAAAAAATCCGACTTACAGGGCCAACTACATAATGTGCACTTTATAAAACATGTTTTAAAACAGAAACCAGTCTAATTACCGCCGAAAAGCACTTATTTTTATTTTATTTGCGGGTCATCGTCTCTTTGCTTTGTGCAGTGATTTGTACAAATGTTCCATGCTTGAGTTTATCAGATCGAGGGAGTGTGTTGTCTTGCCTGAGAGTGTTGAGTGTCTTTTTTCTTGAAACATCCATCATCCTCCAGAATCAGTTTGTTGGTCAATGACATTAAAACCTTAATATTCTCTGTTTTCTTCTCCCTTCAGGGTTCCTTTGGGGATGCGTAATGCCTCAGTTAGTCCTTTTCCACCAAAACAGAACCGGCTTAGTTCCCGTTTATGCACCTAATTTGGTTTCCACCAACAAAAATAGGTTCCAGAACCAGAATATTAATTCCCAGCTGGATCCAAACAATAGTGTGTCTTTCAACTCAGAGAGTGGTGGTATCCAGGGGCTGAAGAAGTTCACAGAGCCTCAAATAAAGCAGTATCATGCAGTGGAGCTAGGTGGGTCATTTGCAGTGTGTTTAAAGTTATCTGATGGCGAGCTGGTTATGAAACCAGATGGATCTGTGTACCTTTACATTTTTAAATGGGAAAGTGGTAACCCAAGGCATGTTCTCTTTAGGATACTTTTCTCTGCTGTTCACAAGCCCAACAGAATGGCTCTGGACCCACGCTCCGAAATACTCTAACAGACAGAGCTCAGCATCATTTACACATCTGTATCATGTATCACTACGATCTGAACCTGCCTTACACAATGCCCAGGGATGAGTTGAGGCTGTAGATGTTGAGGGAGAATGCAGTGCTCTTCCAGTGCCATTTCCTGCCAGTGGAGTGGATTGAACTAGTGACTTTCCAGTCCCAAGCCCACCTCTCTAAGTCTAAGTCCACATCTGGCCCTTAAAACAATTCATATGTGATACCTTTTAAGGATCTGTATGCTTTAGAAAATGACAAAGTAAAAACTTTAAAAGCATAAGGAACATTATTACATACAGGAGCTAACATAGAGGACCTCGTGTTCTGATGTTTTATGAAAATTAATGCATGTATCTATGTATCTAGGGTGTGTGTGTGTGTGTGTGTGTTCGTGTTCTTGGCCTGGAATATTTATCCACAGTTCCCCACGTTGCTTTTGGAGGATGATCAAACTGGTCCTGAGGTGCTCGTGGTCCTCGTCCGTCGTTCCTCTGTGTCCCACCGGTTTGTATTGTGTTTAACGTTTTAGATAAACTCCCACTCCGGAGGGGAGGGGACTCCCTGCTGGGCCTCGTTTGGTGCCGTATTTATCCTCGAGCGTATCTTTGGAAAGACACTGGTTTTCAGTGTGGAGTTCGCATGGGGCGTCCGCTCTGTCATCACACTTTACTGTAAAACCTCCCGACCTGGCTTTGGAAGCACATCAAGCAGGCGTGGAAATACAGCACTGAGTCAGCGTGCTCTCACGCTTAGCACAGTGTTTTTACATTTTACTATAAACCAGAGGGATTCAATGCAAATTAAATGAGGTCCGGTTGCTAGGGTTTTCTCCCAGCAAACATCCAAACTTCATAAAGACTGAAAAGCGTCTTATAGATACACTTACGTCCGTCAGTTAAACTCGCTAGCGTATTATTTAGGCAGTATTTGTGGTTAGTTGTCAAAGTAGGACTCTTTGAAAACATACACACTGAACTTGTATGGCTCTTGCGTAGTTTGAAGAAATACATAAATAAAATATATAAAAATCCTTTTAAAAAGTGGTCCCAGCCGAACATTTTTGAGAATAAACAATTTAAGAAAAAGTACGACCACAGCCTTGAACTATTCATTTTATTTCTTCATTCTTTATTAATTTCTTGTACATTTTTTCAGTTCAGTTTTCTACATCTACGTTCCTCATTGCCCTCACTCTCACTAGTGAACTGGAAGTGCAGGGTAAACAAATAATTTCATTGGCTTACTGTAATGAAGCTGTTGCCATATTAACTAAATTAGCTGTGCCTGCTGTTTATTGCTGTGAGGTCGGGACACTCTCAGATGCTTAATCAGTTAAAAGACTTACACTGCTCAAAGCTTCTCTAGTCCATGCTTGGCCTTGTATAGAGTGAGCTTAGGCTTGGGCAGCTGCACTAGAGCGTCCGATTGAATGCTAATCGGCAGTGGTTTCTATGGCGATTACACAAGCCACAAGTTCACTCATTATGAGGGTTGTTTAGCCACGGATGTTCCCAAATTTGCAGTCTATTCTTAGACTTCGCAGGGTTAAATTGAGGTATTTGAGCTCATGTTTAACATAAACCTGTCTGCTTTAACCTTCCTATACGTCTGGGGTGAAAAATATAATGGCATGAATTCCACCCCCCCCCCCCCCCCCACTCCCCCACACCTCTTCTACATTAATCCAATTAGCCAGCACCTGCAGAGTCGTCTCTCTCTTGGCCAAATCCTCTCCTCGTCCTCCTCCTCTACTCCTCGTCTACTCCATCTTTCCGTCATCCTCCCTCCTAAAGAAAGGCCTTAACAGGAGGAATAGAATAATCTGTCAGCCCATGAACACAGCTCCGGTTACACACCTGCCAAAGCATAAGCTCAAAGAATAACACCCAACTGTTTGGAGGTATTTGAGAGCGGATTAGAGGGAATCTCAGGTACAAATCCGCCGACGGCCCCAAAAAAAAAAAAAAAAAACCCACAGCCTTCAGGCCGTCTTTTTCTGCCTCGGGTTTGAAGCGTTCGTGGGGCACGTTTGGTGAAAGATGAAAAGGTGTCTCTGTGAATACCACTTTCTCTCTCTCTCTCTCTCCCTCTCTGGGCTCTGCTTGATTTAACAGGAAGTCATTTAAGTGATGAATGGCGCTGGGTGAAGCTCTCCGAAAAGCGAAGTTGGAAGAAAAAAAAGAAAGAAAAAACCCGAAGCCCTCTGCGACTGTTTAAATTCATAAAGACGTAAAGCCCTTTTTATTTGGGCGTCTTTTATCCCGAGCTGTTTCGAGAGATGTGTCGGGGGGTGGGGGGTGGGGGGAATGGGGGGTGGGGGGAATGGGGGGAATGGGGCGATCACTCAAAACAGAAGTTTCCAGAAGTTTCCAGGGGGATGAAAACCAGACCGGGCCGAGCCGAGCCTCTGTTTGACTTCCTGTTTAACAGACACCGGACAGACGATGGTGCACCACACTACTGTTATAAATTAAACAAAAAAATGGGGGAAAACCACTTTTACGTACTCTCAAAAAAAAACAGAGACCCAGACAACACCAGGAGTGCTTCAGATGGTACACACTGCCCGTCTACTCACCCAACATTTCTCCTCAGATGGAAGGTATTCATCAGGAGTTAACAGCCTCTACTCTTCTGGAAAAGACCTTCCTGGGAGGATGTGACGGCATAGGTGTGAGTAGGTGAGTGTGTGATGCCTTTTGATGGACTGGCACCCTGTCCAATGTGCGTTCCTACGGTACCCTGTGGACTCACCACGACCCTGAACAATGTGGAGGGATTACAGAAGAAGAATGAATGAAAGGTGATGATGTTGGATGCTCTAAATCACCAACACCACTCCAACTCATCACTGTGGTACTGAATGGAGCTCCATCGCTGGGGGTGTTATACCCCTCCTGCCTTCGCGTGTAGACGCATTATATTAAAACAAATGTGCTGTCTCAAATCTGACTGGTCTCAGTGGTTATAACACATGGATGGTAGTCACCCGGAGCAGGCATGCCGCCGTGTAAACATTGCCATGGTGACAGCAGCTGCCAAAATATGGTGATGATTTAAGGAGCGTGGTGGAGGTCACTTAAATTTGTCGGGACAAAAGGTCACAAATATAAAAGACGTCAGCGGCACAAATCAGATCGTATTTTGTAACATTTCCATTGGCACTGGAGGGCTTTTTCGTCCTGGGGGGTTGGGGTGGGGGGGGGACTTGGCGTCTAAGTAAAGTTACACCCAGCAGATTTAAAGAGTTTTAAAAAGCTCCAGCGTCTAAAAATATCTTCTCTTACCCCAAGCCATGAGCCGAGCTCTGTGTGTTTCTGTGTGTTTTCAGGGTGATCTTAAGAAAGCACAAATCTGGAGGATTACTCACTGCTGACGAATAATGAGGAAAATAAAAGAAGAGTATGGAAAATAATGTGAACTGCTCCATCATGCATTCGTTTGAAAAATGTCTCTAATTATAGCAAAAAAAATAAATAAATAATAAAAAAATAAGGCTGCCATGACCGACCTATGGCCCTGGACAGTGTTGGAGTTTGCTGAGATGAATTTACAGCCGTTATTTGGAGGACACACCCTTTGGTGAGTGCGTTGGTGGGACTGTGAAGGAAGAAGTGAACATAAACGTTGAGCTCCCCCCCTACTGCCCTCGCTGATTCATGACCCTGGACAGAGAAAGTGACCTTTGTAGAGTCTTACATCATTACGCTTTACCTTTTAATGCTCAAATAAAAGGATTATGATTTATATATGTGTGTGTGTGTGTGTGTCTTACCGCCTTCCTTCTGTGCAACTTGCTCTTTGTTCCATTAACATAACATGTCTCCAGTGATTCGACCTTGTGTGGCAGTTAACGGGGGGAAGAGGGGGAGAGGGATGGGGGTAAACAAAGCTTTGAGTGGAGAGCAGAGAAAGAAAAAAAAACAAAAAAACAAAAAAAAAATGAGATGAAGAAAGAAGGGGACCCCCTTGAAGTAGAATGGCCGTCAGCGCTTGTGCCATCTGCGCTAACCCGCTACCCACACAAAGTCTCAGTGATTCAAACATTCTCGGCTCCAACGAGAAACAGACCCAGCGAGGGACTTGGAAAGCTGTACATTTTTTTTAAGGCGGTCTTTGAAAAAAAAAAAAAAAGAACCCAAAAAACAGGGTCGTGTCATTGCATGAAGCCTCTGATTTATGTCACTGTACGAAAATCTACCACACGGAAAGAGTCAGACGCATTCTCGTTAGTAAAGGAACGATGGTTTCGAAATTTGAGAGCTGTGGATGGAAATATTGAGTGTCCGTTTTATGGAAAAGGACTAGTTGTTGATGCACAGTTAGTTTTGAAGGAGAACTTTTAATAAAGTGCCCAGTGAGTGGAACTGGAAGGGGGTGTTTCTAATAAATTGGCCTGTGTGGGAATAGAAAGTGGGGAGGGTGTTTCTAATAAAGTGGCCAGTGACTGGAAGTAGAAAGGTGGTGTTTCTAATAAAGTGGCCAGTGACTGGAAGTAGAAAGGTGGTGTTTCTAATAAAGTGACCAGTGACTGGAAGTAGAAAGGTGGTGTTTCTAATAAAGTGGCCAGTGAGTGGAAGTAGAAGATAATAATAAATTAATAAAGTGGCCAATGCAAATTAATAATAGTAATAATAATACAGCAACTTGTATTAGTCTTTTTGAGATCTGCCAACTGCTGATAGATTTACGTTTATCTAACACAGTTCAGTGAATTAGCTTTTCAGCCATTCATCCAAAACTTGTGTTGGATCGGTGTAAATCTATCAGCAGTTGGCACAACCCAAAAAAAAAAACAATTTTTTGCCATCATTTTTATTTTTTTATTTATTGTTTTGGCCTGATTCTGTATTTTTAGAGCCAAAGCATAGCACAGCACTGCATTTTCAACACATAATTTCATTGTAAACAAAGTTAGATTGTTAGTTTGTATCAACCTTCATCGTGGCCTCAGAATTAATCAAGTTAATCTTATCCCAAAGCAGTAAACCAGATAAAACACATCCTGTAGCCGCTTTTCCATGTAAACTTCTTAGAAACTCCAGAGAAACTCTGCAGTCTCAGGTCTGGAGATGTCCTGGAGCAGTCCTTTCACACGTGCGGTGCACAGCGGATTGTTTTTTTGTGTCAGGTGCACTCTCACAATGCAAAACGTGCCATGGGCATGGAGTTGTGCCTGCGCAGGTCTGCACTGACTATGACTTTAGCTGCAGTTTCTGGGGGCTAGCAGGATATAGTCAGTGTAATGCCTGGGGCTGTTTCTAATAAAGTGGCCAGTGAATGGAAGTAGAAAGTGGGGGTGTTTCTAAAAATAGTAGCCAGCGAGTATACGTGGAAGAGGGTGTTTCTAATAAAGTGACCAGTGAGTGGAAGTAGAAGGGGGGGGGGGGGGTGTTTCTAATAAAGTGGCCAGTGAGTGGACATAGCAAGTGGGGGGTGTTTCTAATAAAGTGTCCAGTGAGTGGACGTAGCAAGTGGGGGTGTTTCTAATAAAGTGTCCAGTGAGTGGACGTAGCAAGTGGGGGGTGTTTCTAATAAAGTGGCCAGCGAGTGGACTTAGTAAGTGGGGGTTGTTTCTAATAAAAAGTCCAGTGAATGGACGTAGTAAGTGGGGGTGTTTCTAAAAAAAGTGGCCAGCGAGTGGGAGTAGGGGGGGGGGGCGTAGTAAGTGGGGGTGTTTCTAATAAAGTGGCCAGTGAGTGGACGTAGTAAGTGGGGGTGTTTCTAATAAAGTGGCCAGTGAGTGGAAGTAGAAGGGGGGTGTATCTAATAAAGTGGCCAGTGAGTGGACGTAGTAAGTAGGGGTGTTTCTAATAAAGTGGCCAGTGAGTGGACGTAGTAAGTGGGGGTGTTTCTAATAAAGTGGCCAGTGAGTGGACCTAGTAAGTGAGGGTGTTTCTAATAAAGTGGCCAGCGAGTGGACGTAGTAAGTGAGGGTGTTTCTAATAAAGTGGCCAGTGAGTGGACGTAGTAAGTGGGGGTGTTTCTAATAAAGTGGCCAGTGAGTGGACGTAGTAAGTGGGGGTGTTTCTAATAAAGTGGCCAGTGAGTGGACGTAGTAAGTGGGGGTGTTTCTAATAAAGTGGCCAGTGAGTGGACGTAGTAAGTGGGGGTGTTTCTAATAAAGTGGCCAGTGCGTGGAAGTTTCGTGTTGCCTTTTGCTCCGTAACTGTGAGGGACGATGACTGTATCTTAGAATGAGGCATACACACAGCAGCTAAAACAATTACCCGCAGAATACCCCACCACCTCCCTTTTACATGTCAACCATTAGATCATTTGCCTCTTTCTGATTGCCAAGAGTTAATTGTGCTGACTGACCGTTCTGACCACTGCTCTTTTGGGAAGAGTTTTCCTCACTGGAGACATTCCACAGCAGCACATTAAGAACTGGACTGGTCAGCACTTTTTAAACACCTGCTCAACCAACTTGAAAATGCTGCTCATCTGGGAAGGCTTTGGAATAGATGTTGGAACATTGCTGTGAGGGTTTGATGACGGCAACATCACAGCATTAGGGAGGTGGACTACTGAAGGTAGATGATTAGTTCTGGATCACAGAACCACCACTCCACAGAACACAGTTCCACTGTTCCACAGCCCAGTGCTGCGATCCAAAAGGACCCATCCTACATCAGTACTTGACCCACACTAATGCTGGCATAGCTGATAGCTATCAAATTCTTGCAGCAATGTTCCAATATGTAAGGTTTTTCCAGTAGAGTTGAGGCAAGCAGCACAAAATAGGGGGCTCTCGCACATAGAGTGAAACTTTAGATTGTTGTTCCTAACAGATTTGCATGTTTCTGCTGAGGTCTAAAGGGTTAAACAAGTGTATCCACCCTTCCTGATAGAGCTACATACACCGCCCCACTCAGAAGCACTGCCCACATTTGTGTGGTCAACCACATTGTTTATAATAATAGGTAAATAACTATGCTTATCGAGTGAGGGCTATTTCTACTCACATACCTTGCTGGATGCTTTTCCTGTGGCCTCTACTCCATGGAAGCAATCTAAAAAGCATCTGCGAAAGGAGAATGCTTCCAGCTCCAGATGAGTCTTAGCTGAGGTCTTCCAAGTGCACAGCTCCGGCCACAATGACTCAGGACCAGACCACTGACCATGGAACCTATGCAGATCCTATGGGGAAAGACCAGAAAAAGATTTCATGACAGCAGATTCACAGGAATGTAAACGAGCCAAACGGTGAAGCTAAAACTGTGCAGATGATTAAGGGTCGGTGCATTTCTCACAAGCGCTGAGCCAGCTGATCCAATAGTCCAGATCACCCCTTTCACCTTGCACTTCAATGGTCAGGGCCCTCATTGGACCACCACAGAACATGTGTGATTAGGGCTGGTGGCGGGGTGGTGTTGGTGGCGGTGGTGTGTTGTGCTGGTACGAGTGGATCAGACACAGCAGTGCTGCTGGAGTTTTTAAAGGCCACTCTGTTAGACACACCTACCTCATTGGTCCAGCTTGTAGATGTAAAGTCAGAGACTGTAGCTGATCTGTCACTGCATGCTTTGGTCCTTCATCAGTGGACACAGGTCGCTGTCGACCCTAACCTTGGTGGTAAACGTAACACTAAACACCAACAGGTTAAAAATGGCATGGGTTTTGTGCTTGTTTAATGCTATTGTTGACTCTAAACATAAACACAGACACAAACCTAACTTTTAGCCTGAAACGTCTAGTAACAGCAGTGTTTTGTTTTTGTGTAACACTTTTGCAAACAAAAACATCACAGTTTCTAGCTCCCTTCTGGTAAATAACAGACTTTCGTGTAACAGCGCCACCAGTGGACAGGAGCTGACTAAGTGAATATAAATACATTTAAATATGTGCAATTACAGTAGTATTCTGTAAAGTTGAAATACAATAGTGTTCCTGTAAAAAATGCAGTAAACGGCTGTGAACTCTGCTGCCAGGAATTTACTGTAAATCCCAATATCTACAGTAAAGTATTGAATTATTCAGTTACAGTAATATGCTGTAAATTTGAAATACATTAGTGTTCCTGTAAAAATACAGTAAATGCCTGGGTATTCTGCTGCCAGTATTTTACTGTAAATTGCAGTATTTACAGTAAATTATTGTATTATTCAATTACAGTAACATGCTGTAAACTTGAAATACAGTAGTGTTCCTGTAAAAATACAGTAAATGGCTGGGAACTCTGCTGCCAGTATTTTACTGTAAATCGCAGTATTTACAGTAAATTACTGTATTATTCAGTTACAGTAATATGCTGTAAATTTGAAATACAGTAGTGTTCCTGTAAAAATACAGTAAATGGCTGGGAACTCTGCTGCCAGTATTTTACTGTAATTCACAGTATTTACAGTAAAATATTGTATTATTCAATTACAGTAATATGCTGTAAATTTGAAATACAGTAGTGTTCCTGTAAAAATACAGTAAATGGCTGGGAACTCTGCTGCTAGTATTTTACTGTAAATCGCAGTATTTACAGTAAAATATTGTATTATTCAATTACAGTAATATGCTGTAAATTTGAAATACCGTAGTGTTCCTGTAAAAATACAGTAAATGGCTGGGAACTCTGCTGCCAGTATTTTATTGTAAATCACAGTATTTACAGTAAATTGTTGTACTACTCAATTACAGTAATATGCTGTAAATTTGAAATACAGAAGTGTTCCTGTAAAAATACGGTAAATGGCTGGGAACTCTGCTGCCAGTATTTTACTGTAAATCACAGTATTTACAGTAAATTGTTGTATTATTCAATTACAGTAATATGCTGTAAATTTGAAATACAGTAGTGTTCCTGTAAAAATACGGTAAATGCCTGGGAACTCTGCTGCCAGTATTTTACTGTAAATCGCAGTATTTACAGTAAATTATTGTATTATTCAATTACAGTAATATGCTGTAAATTTGAAATACAGTAGTGTTTCTGTAAAAATAGAGTAAATGCCTGGGAACTCTGCTGCCAGTATTTTACTGTAAAATTTACAAGAAATTGTTTACAGTGTAGGAATTATGATCAATTAAAACAGATCAAATGTATATCTTTTACAGTGAAATATACGCCAGTTCTCAGAGACTGTGTTGTCCCTCCAGCTAGTTCTTCTCAAAACCACATCACACCTTCAAGCACGAAACCACCTGTATTTATATTTGAAAGCGAGAGATCATTTAAAGAGCTTCACTCTAATAGTCTACAGTTTCACTGCAAATGGAGCGAATCCCATTTATAACCTTCTCTGTCATTAGCTCTCGTAATGATCGGGAGAGCTGCATGTTTCCTTTAGACGGTGCTACGCTTCACCTTCTGTGGTTTTAGGATGTAAACACTGCGTTCATGTGGAAGTGTGGATTTATTTTACTGTCGCTTCGGATTATGCGGACACCTAACAACTCTCTGCTCCGTAACGTAGCCCTTAGTGATGAATCGCTCGTCCTGCGGCGTCCACGCTGTGATTAATTTACGAACACAGCACTGGTCAGTGAGGGGGAACCAAACTAACACACACACCTGCACCGAGACAAAATATCAACACCACGCCGTAATGAGATCCCACAGACAGCGCATGCACACATGCACATTGCAATGTCCCCACAAGGTGCTAAATACACATACAGAGTATTGTCCTGTAAACACGGCTGTGCTCCACCAAGGTCAGCCAACTTCTGGAAAGTCACTTAGGTCCCCACAATGACAGCACGTCCCCACAAAGCTCTGAGCTAAGGCTGGATGAGCTTATGGTCAGTAAAGAGGTGGTCAGTGGGGGGTGAGGGGGGGGGGCTTATAATTAAACATTTCTCTATTTAAATAATCAGGGTGTAGAGCCAAAAAATGTTTGATACTGAATCCCTCTCTCTGTTACCTTTGGCACAGAGATAACACACACACACACACACACACACACACACACACACACACATCATGCATGCACGCATAGGGTTAGGCGATCCCCAAACACTGGGGTGTGTTTGCTCTCAAAAGAGGGATGTTAAGATAGAGGAATGGAGAGAGAGAGAGAGAGAGAGAGAGAGAGAGAGAGAGAGAGAGAGAGAGAGAGAGAGAGAGAGAGAGAGAGAGAGAGAGAGAGAGAGAGGGAACACAGTGAAGGTGTCGTGTGGTGAGATGGTATCTCACGTATCTGAGAGTGAGAGAGCGGGGGTCTGTTAGGAAAACACAGAGAGAGTGATCAGGTCACTCTCTCTCTCTCTCTCTCTCTCTCTCTCTCTCTCTCTCTCTATATATATATATATATATATATATATATATATCATCCGTTTCTTTCGCTCTGGCACTTTTTTATTCCATCTCTCTTCCTTTTACCAGTTTCTCCTTGGTTCTCTCTTTTTTCTGAGAGAGAGAGAGAGAGAGAGAGAGGGAGAGAGAGAGAGAGAGCAAGAGAGAGAGAGAGAGAGAGAGAGAGAGAGAGAGAGCCTTGTGACAGCAGAGGGACTCCAGTCTGCTGTGATTAATCATTTGGGACAGTCCAGTAATGACAGACAGATAAACAAACACCACCTTCAACTCTCTCTCTCTCTCTCTCTCTCTCTCTCTCTCTCTCTCTCTCTCTCTCTCTCTCTCTCTCTTTCTCTCAGGGCCTGTCTGACCAGACGGTGATCCTTGACCCCACACCCAAACCTCCTCCCCCAGTCACTCAACACCCTGTATAACTACTGCATAAACTTTCTCTCTCTCTCTCTCTCTCTCTCTCTCTCTCTCTCTCTCTCTCTCTCTCTCTCTCTCTCTCTCTCTCTCTCTCTCTCTCTCTCTCTCTCGAACACACTCTCTCTTGCATACACTTCAACACTCCACCCACTTCAGATATTTAAAGGTCTCCAGAGGTCAGTAGGCATTTAATTTGTTGTTTGTTTGTTGTCTCCCAGTTTAACGGTCGTCAGCTCTAACCCCATTAGCTAAGATGATGCCCCCGGTCATACACCCCCCACCCCCCCCCCCCCCCCCCACACACACACACTCTGAGGATGAGAAGCACATGCTTCCTCTGAGACGTGTGAAGACCACTTCTTTGCAAATTGCTGATATCAGAAGATCACAAGACGTCTGGACAGCGCAACACACTTGGAGGAGAACACTAACAGCCCTCGCCCTGGCTGCTGTTGTGCTGAGTGATAGAGGAGAGAGAGTCCACTCACCTGAAAGGAGGGGAGGGGGGGTGCGGAATGTCACTGGTGTGATCCCCACAACTGTCAGGAACCTCCACGGCTGAAGGCACCTAACCCGAGCACTGAGGAACTCCGATTTCAGAGCTTCTTTTAATAGTTATTGAGCAAGGAGTGATTGATAAATATTACACCACACTTCTGTTATCGCCGCTGAATTATACAACGACTTTCTGTACGTAGGTGTTCCAAAAGTGTGTGTGTGTTATTTTTTTATCTCATGTGTGAAAAATGCAAAGAATCTGTCTGTGAAGCTAAATCAAAGTCATAAATCAGAGATAAGGAGAGATTTCTCACCTCGACCCCCTGCTCTCCTGCCGTTTACAGCCCACAGAGAAGAGAGATGGCTGGGTTCCTTTAGACGGCGGTGCCCCTACCTCGAGCCTGGAGCTTATCTGTTTAACACTACTGCTCCAGTACATGAGCAAACAATACAAATAATAGTAGTAATAATAATAAGAAGAAGAAGGAGAAGACAAGAAAGGGATGGAAGAATGCGAATAAGATGAAGAAGAGGAATAACAAACACATACAGTAAGGGTAGGTGATGTACAACTGAGGGGTAACTGAGGATGGGGTTTTTACAACTGTTTAGCGCAGGAATAATGTGGGTAACGATCCGTAGTTTCGTTAACCACAGAAAAGCTTTTTTGTTTCTAACAGAGCACGGAACGGAGGGGGATAACGCAGTGCGGAATGTAGGGGGATCTTACAGCGTGGAATGAGGGGGATAACCGAGAGCAGAGGGGGGATTGGAGAGTGCGGAGGGGGATGACACCATTTGGCTGAGGGACTTTCCTTATCTGCAGAAATGCATTCGACTCCTTAATAGCCAGATCCTGCTCAAAGATAGTGTGTGTGTGTGTGTGTGTGTGTGTGTGAGAGAGAGAGTGAGAGATACACACACACAGACACATACACATACACATACACATACACACGCTCTCTCTTATCTAAATGGTCCTAATCAAGAGGAGGAACTTGTGAACTCTTGTGACATCAAAGCGACCCATTTCTAATGATCCTCAAACCCCATGTCACTGTTTACTCACTGCTCTCCTACTGAGAGACTCTTCATACAGTGACCACAGCTCCACTGCGGCTGACCACTCCTTTGTGTAAAACACTGTGTGGCCAAAAGTTCGACACCCACTCTCCCTCCACTTCGTCTCCCACTCGTTGCTATGGTAATAGCTTCTGTTCTCCTCGGGTTAGAACATTAATAACACTCATACCAGGGCAACACTGACATGAGAATGATCCACCACCCAAACCATACCTGCTCTGTGGGGGTCCTGACCACTCAAGAACAGTGTGGAAGGGGTATGCAGAGCAACAGGTGGAATGTAGGACAGACACAGAGATCCTACTATTTTCCGTTTGAGCTCAACACGGGTCCAGACGCTGACCGTTTGAGATTTCCACACGTTAATTGCTGACCATGTTGGAGGAGTCTTGGAGGAAATAGTAGCCTCTGGCTAATCATGTTCGCTCAGTGCTATTTTGTGATTGGTTTTAATGGAGGGGCCGTGTTCTCAGAGCCAGCGGGCGATCAGGGTCAGCTGGACGGCCGCTGAGGGATGACCGAGTGTCCAGGTTTTTCTGGTTGGGATTCTGCGCTCTGGAACCGTATAAGCCAGCTGTGGACATGCATGATATGGTTTTGGATTTCCTCCGCTCCGATCAGGATGTTGGCTGCTGCCCTAATTTTGAGTCATCTCCGAAGAGCTCGCTCCTGAAGTACAACTACTGTCAGAGAATGACCAGTGGAAACAGGACAGAGAGACCACTATTAGACTGAACCAGCGCTATTACAAACACACCCACTTCCTGTGTCCACCCGCTGGCCACTTTATTAGAAACACACCCACTTCCTACGTCCACCCGCTGGCCACTTTATTAGAAACACACCCACTTCCTACGTCCACCCGCTGGCCACTTTATTAGAAACACACCCACTTCCTGTGTCCACCCGCTGGCCACTTTATTAGAAACACACCCACTTCCTGTGTCCACCCGCTGGCCACTTTATTAGAAACACACCCACTTCCTATGTCCACTCGCTGGCCACTTTATTAGAAACACACCCACTTCCTATGTCCACTCGCTGGCCACTTTATTAGAAACACACCCACTTCCTACGTCCACCCGCTGGCCACTTTATTAGAAACACACCCACTTCCTGTGTCCACCCGCTGGCCACTTTATTAGAAACACACCCACTTCCTACGTCCACCCGCTGGCCACTTTATTAGAAACACACCCACTTCCTGTGTCCACCCGCTGGCCACTTTATTAGAAACACACCCACTTCCTATGTCCACTCGCTGGCCACTTTATTAGAAACACACCCACTTCCTACGTCCACCCGCTGGCCACTTTATTAGAAACACACCCACTTCCTATGTCCACTCGCTGGCCACTTTATTAGAAACACACCCACTTCCTACGTCCACCCGCTGGCCACTTTATTAGAAACACACCCACTTCCTGTGTCCACCCACTGGCCACTTTATTAGAAACACACCCACTTCCTATGTCCACTCGCTGGCCACTTTATTAGAAACACACCCACTTCCTACGTCCACCCGCTGGCCACTTTATTAGAAACACACCCACTTCCTGTGTCCACCCGCTGGCCACTTTATTAGAAACACACCCACTTCCTGTGTCCACCCGCTGGCCATTTTATTAGAAACACACCCACTTCCTATGTCCACTCGCTGGCCACTTTATTAGAAACACACCCACTTCCTATGTCCACTCGCTGGCCACTTTATTAGAAACACACCCACTTCCTACGTCCACCCGCTGGCCACTTTATTAGAAACACACCCACTTCCTATGTCCACTCGCTGGCCACTTTATTAGAAACACACCCACTTCCTACGTCCACCCGCTGGCCACTTTATTAGAAACACACCCACTTCCTACGTCCACTCGCTGGCCACTTTATTAGAAACACACCCACTTCCTACGTCCACCCGCTGGCCACTTTATTAGAAACACACCCACTTCCTACGTCCACTCGCTGGCCACTTTATTAGAAACACACCCACTTCCTGTGTCCACCCGCTGGCCACTTTATTAGAAACACACCCACTTCCTACGTCCACCCGCTGGCCATTTTATTAGAAACACACCCACTTCCTATGTCCACTCGCTGGCCACTTTATTAGAAACACACCCACTTCCTATGTCCACTCGCTGGCCACTTTATTAGAAACACACCCACTTCCTACGTCCACCCGCTGGCCACTTTATTAGAAACACACCCACTTCCTACGTCCACTCGCTGGCCACTTTATTAGAAACACACCCACTTCCTACGTCCACCCGCTGGCCACTTTATTAGAAACACACCCACTTCCTACGTCCACTCGCTGGCCACTTTATTAGAAACACACCCACTTCCTGTGTCCACCCGCTGGCCACTTTATTAGAAACACACCCACTTCCTACGTCCACCCGCTGGCCACTTTATTAGAAACACACCCACTTCCTACGTTCACCCTCTGGCCACTTTATTAGAAACACACCCACTTCCTGTGTCCACCCGCTGGCCACTTTATTAGAAACACACCCACTTCCTACGTCCACCCGCTGGCCACTTTATTAGAAACACACCCACTTCCTACGTTCACCCTCTGGCCACTTTATTAGAAACACACCCACTTGCTACGTCCACCCGCTGGCCACTTTATTAGAAACACCTTCTTTCTATGTCCACTCATTGGCCACTTTATTAGAAACACCCCCTTCTACGTCCACTCACTGGCCACTTTATTAGAAACACCCCCTTTCTTTGTCCACTCACTGGCCACTTTATTAGAAACACCCTCTTCTACGTCCACACACTGGCCACTTTATTAGAAACAACCCACTTACTCACTGGCTAGTTTTGTGTGAATTGTAAATGTGAGGGTGGTCCTGACATTTTTAGAAGTTGATTCACAGTAAATTTGACAGAAAGCTGCTGTTGTGATGAATCTGTGAGTTCTTTGTGGGATTAGCTTGAACAGAGCTCCATAACAAACACCTAATCCTAAATGCTTGGTCAGATAATGTGGTCAGAAATCACACGATTTGTTTCCTGCAGGCAGAACGTTTCCACTGGCTTTGATAAATCATGTAGTGAAACCTCAGTGGGCCTCGGAGCTGTGGTCCATCTTCCAAAACAGCTGTGACAGAAACAGTGAGTCCAGTTCCTTCTATTTCTTTTATCAAGTAGCAGCAATTCCCTGATGTGACCTGCACCTCCCCAACACAAGTAACCCCCATCGAACAGCCAGAACTTCCCATCCGAGATTAAAGCTAGCGATAGCGCAACTTTACGATTCGTCTTGGAAGTTTGTCCCAAACTGGCCTCCCACCTAACAAATCACGGCTTTGCTCTGGGCCTCCGACAAAGACCCTCCATTTCCTACAGCCGCGTCCCTGAGGCCTCGCTGCTGCTGCTGCTGCTGCAAATGTTTCCTCTTTAAAACAACATTTGTTTGTATCGAGTGTCCAAGGGGGAAAGAAAAGCCCAAATGTCTCAGCTTACGCCTCATTACTGTGACCGGGTCCACCTGCCCCGAGACAAACGCCTGGACTCTACAAACATGAGCCTCTTTCATGGTCTAATACACGGGTCAGCTACCTCAGTAACACTGTACTCCCACTCACTGGCCACTTTATTAGAAACACCATATACACTTCAGCTCCCGCTCACTGGCCACTTTATCAGAAACACCACCCTTATACAAACACACTGACCACTTTATTAGAAACATCCCCTTCTTCTACTTCCACACACTGGCCACTTTATCAGAAACACCACCCTTATACCAACACACTGACCACTTTATTAGAAACATCCCCTTCTTCTACTTCCACACACTGGCCACTTTATCAGAAACACCACCCTTATACCAAAACACTGGCCACTTTATTAGAAACACTATATTCAACCAAGAGCAGCTAAGGTCAGTTTTTTGATCACTGATGAGGGGTTGGATAAAACAACTAAAACAAAATCGTCAGGAGTGGGATTCTAATAAATTGGCCTGAGGTTTGCGGCCCTTCCCCTGGGGGTCCCACTATAAAAAAGTTATTAAAACTGTTTTAAATTGTGCAACCTGCTGTAGGAGAGAGTTCTTGCGTGTGTGAGAATGTTTCTGGAGCTACAATAACATCCCACTGCTGTGGAGTCTCACTCTCGGACCCCTCCCTTCGCCGGCTCATGTTTGAGAAGCGCTCGGCTTTGGGAGCATGTTTCTGCACATGTGAAAATGATTAAATGGGAAACGTGGGATTCATAAATAATAATCTAGCTGGCATTCTGGATATGCCTGATTGCATGCTAGTGACAAAGTGGAGGTTTTATTGTGAAGGGCCCTGGACGTGTGATCTGAAAAAAGCCTCGCTCTGGGGCCGAGGCACTTCACTCTGTTGTGGTTTTCCAAATGTTTTTCTCGATGTGAAAGCAGACTTTAGGGTGGATTTGTTTGGGAAGAAGGAGAAGAAAGAAAGATGAGGGAGGATGTGAAAAGGATAAGCCGTGTTATCAGTGGTCCTTCATTCCTGAGAATGGTCCTGATTTAACACCCTTCCATGCCACACTTTTTATCCTCTCTAGGGCTGAAGGGCTCTGGGGCGGCGGGGTCACTGACTGATCTCGTACACACTGCATTAAAGAATTAGGACGTGATTCCTACCCTCTCAGAAAAACTGTGACTGTGGTGGTCCCCTTAGGAGGACAACTTTAGTTAAGGGAACTTCATTGTGCCATATTCTATAGTAAATGTAGGTTTTGAAATTACATCGAATGGTTACATTTCCCCTCAAATCCAGACTTTTATTTTGTTACAGGACCTTTTTTTTCTTACAGTGTACAATGTGCAACAATGGATACAGCAGAGTTTTTTGCTTGCTTTAATGCTATCGCTAACACCTAACTCTAAACTTAAACCTAAACCTTATTCTTATCATAAACCTAACCCAAACCTAGCGGTAACACTTAAACTAATCCTAAAAATAATCCTAAACTTAAAGGTAACTGTGAACCTAGATGTAAACTCCAAAAGATAAGAAACAGCAGTGATTTGTCTTCGTCTAACACTAACAGATAACTTCACTGTTTCTCCAGCTCTTCTTCAGGTACATAACACAGTCTAATGGTGCTTTTCCACTGGATGGGATCAGCTCGACTCGACTTGATTTTAACTGGCCGCTTGTCCACTTGCACAGGTCCCCCACAAAATGGAGCCAGTGATGTCACAAAACCCCGTCTCTAACAGGAACCGTATGCTTTGAAAACCACAACAATGCTGGCAGTAAAGTTAGGCGCTGTTTACTTGTTGTGTATTCGCTTGTTTGTTGTTGTTGTTGTTGTTGTTTTTGGACACAGCTCCACACTCTAGTTCTCACAGGTCAGTTTTCCTTGTTGCGCGTTCGGCTTTCATGATTTCCGTGGGTCACCAACCCAAGAAGTGTTTGAACCTCTTCAAAACCACTCAGGGCAATGTTACAAGCTGCCATTGTGAGTCGTGTGAAGACTACTGTAACTTCAGAGAGTTTACAAGCGGTGAGTTTGTGTTGTGCCAATGGAAAAGCAAAAGAGCGGGAATTCTGACACGGAAACGGTGTATATTTCAGTCCAAGAGGTGGTGGCGCAACAAGTAGCATCGCCATGATACAGCTTCAGAGGTGTTTGGTGTGTTCTCCCACAGTCCAAAAACACCAAAGTGTCCATAGGTGTGAGTGTGTGATACCCTGTGATGGACAGGCACCCAGGTTACACACAGTGAATGAATGAATGAATGAATGGCTATAATTAGACAGCATTCTATATTTAGTTCAAATACTTCCAACAAATTAGTTAATAGCACTTAATACTACTGCCAAGAAACAGTTCTGGTTAAAGGTGGGCTCTGGTTCTGGGGGGAGGCCTACTGTATGTGACCAATTCCAACTCATCCTTAATTCTTTTCTTCATTGAAGGCTGTTAACAGGAGGCTTTAGACTTGAGGGTACATTGCAGTGAGAATCTGATGACACCTGAAAGAGCATTAATGAGGGCAGAGTCTTGTTGGATGAACCCGAATCGTTTCAGCTGTGTTGGATGAAGCTCCACTGCTCTTTCCTCACATTTATCCGACACTTCACAGTGAGCATGGTGACCGTAGACTCATGTGCAGCTGCTCTGTGCTTTTCTATGGATGTTATAAAAGCCACGTGTGCACCGTGGAATGTCTGTGTCCATTAAAATAGCGGAAATCGCTAATTACAGTGGCTTTCTGGAAGTGTTTGGACACCGTGCCTGCAGACCTTTTCTTCTAGTCTCGGGAAGGAAGAGAAGGTTTTGAAAAACACCTTCTAGATCTTTCCACTTTCATCCCTTTTTTTTTTTTTACATTTTGCAGGGAGTCCTCCACCCAAACCTCGCTGCAACTGATTACGGGCATTAGCCGCTGACTCACGATCGCACCGAAAAAAACAAGACGAGAAGGAAAGAATCACACAGCGCAAATAAACTGGACCTCCGCTCTTGACCAGCATGAACTTTTAACATTTTTACAGCCTGAAGAGATGGACTCACGGCCTGTAAAACGACCCTTAATCCAGGCCAGCCGAGGGAGAAGGGCCCAGGAACCCCGTTAGCATGCTAGCCATGAGAAAGTATAGTAAAATCCAGACAGATTTACACACCTCGATGCTAGCAAAGGGCTCATGGTGGAGCGTCCGGCTTTTACAGCCTTTAAAATCTCAGACAGTTGTAGTGAATGAGGTGTGGAGGGTATCTACAACCTAGACGAGGACTGGCCAAGGCTGGACAAGTCTCTCTCTCTCTCTCTCTCTCTCTCTCTCTCTCTCTCTCTCTCTCTGTTTCTGAAGGTCTGGAAGGGCCTGTTGAGGGATGCGTTTGAACAGAAACTTTTTCATATGTTCATTATGGAAGAGTTGATCATCTCTCTCTGACTGAAGATGTGCTCATGGCTCGGAGTGAGCCGCTGTGAAATCTCACTGATAACGAGACAAGGCGTTGAAACTCGCGGCCTTTCAACTCCGAACACTTTATTACACACTTTATTACATCAACAACTCTTACGTCAAGCTCATGAGGAGGAGTGTGTTAGTTTTGTTCGGAGAGTGGCTGTTTCGGTCGCAGGGAAATGGATTAAGAGACATTACAGACTGGGGATGATTAGCGCTGTTCCAGACTCTTTAGGTCTGAAGCTAATCAGACAGAACTGCAGTCATTAGTGTTTTGAGTTAGTTTCAGACCCATAATGCTTTATATACTGTATGACATCATATGACTAATTTATTGATATAATACTTGCATTACCCATTTATTACAATGTAATTTCAGTACTACACAGTTATTCACAAAACCGTTGAAATGTAATTTGCAGTTTTCCCAAATTTGGATTAAAATGGTTCCGTAATATAAAGACATTCAGCTGTAAACAGATTCAGAGCATGGTTCCAAACTACTTCAGATGTGAAGCTGTAGTAACTGAGACATTCATTCATTCATTCATTCATTGTAAGCGCTTAACCCGGAATCAGCCCACCCTTCACAGGGTGACACACACTCACACATTCACTCACACACGCACCTATGGACACTTTTGAGTTGCCAATCCACCTACCAACGTGTTTTTGCAGCGTGGAAAATGGAGCACCTGGAGGAAACCCACACAGACCCAGGGAGAACACACAGTAAAATAGTAACTTTACAGAAGAAGGAAAATACCTCCTTAAATTTCAGTAAAAGTCCATTTAAAAAGATTGTATTCCAAATAATTTTGAAGCATTTCTATTGGTCCATTCATTATGAATTTTTAACACAGTGTGAAGCATGATTTTTGTAAACTAAACATGGACAAAAATGAGTTAATTTATTTTTTTGGACAGCGACAGAATGTTGTAAAAACTTACCACTGAATTCATCATATTTACTAGGTCTTCCATTTCAATTAAATACAAAGACAAATTAAAGTCAACAAAAAATTACATCAATAAAAACAATATAAATATTGTATATATTATTATATATTATTTAAGATTTTGGTGTCTATCAAACAACTACATCAGATGCCAATCATAATACAGACAGCGCTGTGATGACTGTGAAGACCTTCAAGTTCCTCCACCCTCAAAAAGGAATTATGGTCTGCCCCAGGAGCTGTCGAGGCGGTTCTACTCTGGGATCGTTGAACCTGTCTAGTGCACTTTCATCACAATTTGGTTTGAAGCAGCGACAAAACAAGACAGGACCAGACTGCAGAGAAAAATCAGAACAGCTGAAAAAATCATTGATGCTCCCCTGCCCACCCTTCAGTGCTTGTACACTTTGAGACCCAGGAAACGGGCAGAGACCATCACCACAGACTGCTCACAGCCTGGACACAGTTTATTCCAGCTCCTTCCCTATGGCAGGTGTTACAGACCACTACACACAATCCACCAGTCACTCAAACAGTTCCTTTCCTCATGCTATCACACTCATTAACAGCTGATCAATAAATACATCATCGCTTAAATGTCACACAGCTCCAGGGGCCTGTCTGTGTGGAGTTGGTGTGTTCCCCCTGTGTCTGCGTGGGTTTCCTCTGGGTGACTGTCTGTGAGGAGTGTGGTGTGTTCTCCCTGTGTCTGCATGGGTTTCCTCCGGGTGACTGTCTGTGAGGAGTGTGGTGTGTTCTCCCTGTGTCTGCATGGGTTTCCTCAGGGTGACTGTCTGTGAGGAGTGTGGTGTGTTCTCCCTGTGTCTGCATGGGTTTCCTCCGGGTGACTGTCTGTGAGGAGTGTGGTGTGTTCTCCCTGTGTCTGCATGGGTTTCCTCCGGGTGCCTGTCTGTGAGGACTGTGGTGTGTTCTCCCTGTGTCTGCGTGGGTTTCCTCCGGGTGACTGTCTGTGAGGAGTGTGGTGTGTTCTCCCTGTGTCTGCATGGGTTTCCTCCGGGTGCCTGTCTGTGAGGAGTGTGGTGTGTTCTCCCTGTGTCTGCGTGGGTTTCCTCCGGGTGACTGTCTGTGAGAAGTGTGGTGTGTTCTCCCTGTGTCTGGGTGGGTTTCCTCTGGGTGACTGTCTGTGAGGAGTGTGGTGTGTTCTACCTGTGTCTGGGTGGGTTTCCTCCAGGTGACTGTCTGTGAGGAGTTGGTGTGTTCTCCCTGTGTCTGCGTGGGTTTCCTCTGGGTGACTGTCTGTGAGGAGTGTGGTGTGTTCTCCCTGTTTCTGCGTTTGTTTCCTCCGGGTGACTGTCTGTGAGGAGTGTGGTGTGTTCTCCCTGTGTCTGAGTGGGTTTCCTCCGGGTGACTGTCTGTGAGGAATGTGGTGTGTTCTCCCTGTGTCTGTGTGGGTTTCCTCCGGGTGACTGTCTGTGAGGAGTGTGGTGTGTTCTCCCTGTGTCTGCGTGGGTTTCCTCCGGGTGACTGTCTGTGAGGAGTGTGGTGTGTTCTCCCTGTGTCTGCGTGGGTTTCCTCCGGGTGACTGTCTGTGAGGAGTGTGGTGTGTTCTCCCTGTGTCTGCGTGGGTTTCCTCCGGGTGACTGTCTGTGAGGAGTGTGGTGTGTCTCCCTGTGTCTGCGTGGGTTTCCTCCGGGTGACTGTCTGTGAGGAGTGTGGTGTGTTCTCCCTGTGTCCGCGTGGGTCTCCTCCGGGTGCTCCGGTTTCCTCCCACAGTCCAAAAACACACGTTGGTAGGTGAATTGGCGACTCAAAAGTGTCCGTAGGTGTGAGTGTGTGAGTGAATGTGTGTCTGTGTTGCCCTGTGAAGGACTGGCGCCCCCTCCAGGGTGTATTCCCGCCTTGCGCCCAATGATTCCAGGTAGGCTCTGGACCCACCGTGACCCTGAACTGGATAAGTGCTTACAGATAATGAATGAATGAATATTTCTGTACTAGAGAGACACTATCAACTGGAAACAAATTGCTTGAGTGTGTAACATTCTTGGCCCAAATTAATCTGATTCTGATGAAATATTTTGTCTTCTACTTAAAAAGACAAATGTGGCACAGAATCAGATTTTTGGAATCTGCACTTTCAGCACTTTTAGTTAGAAGCAAAATGCCAGAAACAATTAATAGGAAATGACATCATCATGTAGGGAATGCAGAAGATTGTAGTCATGAAGAATTGTGTTACAAACGTCATAATATTTCCAAAGTAAAATGTCAAGAAACAGATGCTGTAAATGGTAAATTACAGTTAATTTCTCCTTTTCCTGTAAGTAACTACAAGCCCACAGCACGATGCCGTTATCATCGGTGACTCCCGAAGGTTAAAGGGACACAGTGATCCAGTCGTCATCAATCAAATGATAAAGTGGCTCTAAATCACAATCACTCACACAGGGGCAGACCACTGGAGCCAGAACCAGCGCTGTAACTCAGGGGGGTCATATTTACGTAGCACTTTACCTAGAAAAACACACAAACACACCCCAGCGGGGGGTGGTCCTCCATGGTCCTGCTGAGGAGCTGTGGACCCCTGGGGTCTTTCTTCTTCAGAACAAACAAAAGGACAACTTACTTCTTCTGAAATGGAGGATATTAATTGGGTGTCACCCCCCCGCCCACCACCCCAGCCCTTCCCTTTACTGCACTAACATTTTCTTCTGAGAAGTATTTCCACTGAAACATGTTGTTGCTGTAAGTATCTGATGACATTAGTGAGGTCACTGAGATGTTTGTCTTTATCTGTATCTTTAAAAGTATTGGATGGGCTCCAGAGAACGCCATTCCACTGCTTTGTAGTTAAATGCTTAGGTGCTTTATAGGGGATTTATAGGGTTTCTAGCCCACACCTTTGAGCATGGTGACCTCTCTTTCTTTACTGTAATAGCCTTCTCCCACAGGAGTTTACAGCTTTCTGGGATTCGTTTTAAAATACGTTACAGCCTGTTTGTTTGTGTTTAGTGAAAACAGCGCCATCTGTGGATGGTGGTCACTTCCTGATCATACCGTAACTACAAATGATAAACTGTCTTCGTATAAGTGTTAGTAAACCATCTATGTCCAGTGTACCAGTGTTCCCTGCACCTGCTGTAGTGAGGGAAGGAAACTGCTGTCACTGCTTTGAGGTTTTGAGTTTGGATGCGCCTGTGTCCGGGGTGCAGTAGGGCTCGATATCGCTGCGTATGGAAAGATGCCGTCACTTTCTCCTCGTCTTTTCTCAGATGATTTTAAGGAGTTGTAGAGTTGTAAAACAAAGTTGTAGGCTCTTAATGAGACTCTTACTGACTGAAGAAACTGACCAGGGAGTGTAGGCTTGTCTGTCTGGTCAGATTTCAAGGAGCTGCTTTAGAACGAACTGCTGAAAGTGTCTAAGAAAGGTGTTAGAAAGGTGTCAGAACAATATGCCGTTTTCAACCAATGTGTAACCAGTTTTGTTCCAGTTCTCAAACCTAATTCAGAACCATTTAGCAGGTTTCCACTAATTAGAAGTTGGTTCCTGAACCATAACTCTTTGTTCCCAGCTGGAACCAAGGATAAGTTGGTTCTACAGCACAGACCGCGATGACGTCCATGGGCGTGTGGAGATAAAGTTCAAGTCAAATCAAATTTATTTTGAATGTGTTGTTTTACAACTGATGAAGCAGCTTTACAGAATGCATAATCAGGTCCGCAAGCCAAAGGCAACAGTGGCAAGGAAAAACTACTTTGAGGCCAACCATCCGCACAACCGTCCACCAACCTGACTGATCGTGAGTCCCTGAAACAACAAAAAGCTCCAGAAAGAGCACAGAGCCTCAAATAAAGCATTGCCATGCAGTGGAGCTGTACGGACAGGGTGATCTGGAGCATGTTACTTTGCCCTGGATGGGGTGCTGGGTAAAAGACCAAGGAACCAGGTAAAGTCTGGGTACATTTTCAGTTTGAAATGTTGCAAATGGAGAACTCGAAATAGCTCGATAATCTGCTTTCTGATTTTGGAAATAAAAACAGGAAATTGCTCAGTCTGTGTGTTTTCTGGGTTCTGAAGATGCAAGCTAGTTTAGGCCACATTTCTCCATGGTTCTCCCTGTTCAAGCTCAACAGGATGGCTCCGAAATAATGTATGCGTCATTTGCATCTGAATCATATGATCTGAACCCACAGTGGATAAACCATGACTCCGTCTTGAATCTTTTCTCCTGTCTATGTGAGCTCTAGTGATGCTGGATCCAGGCAGCTCTGCAACACTCCCCACTGATCTTTGGTTTCCATCAGAACTGATTCATCATCTCATTCAACTCCGTTCATGTGGCTCTCTCGTATCTGTTGTGTAATTCCGCTGATCTTATTTCTTTGAACATTATAATAACGTGTTGTGTGATCAGTGTGTGACACAACATACACACGTCAGCGTGGATTCCTCGCATGTGTGTGACACTTGGCAAGATAAACTAATCCTTATTCCGACTGAAGGAAAGCATTTATTTGCTGCTCACTTTTCATTCTGCTTGACTTTCAAAAACAACAGGACCCTCCCACAGGTTCCTGGCAGCGGTGGGCTTCCTGCACTTTTACAGATAATGAAACAAACATGTCTGCGCTCCTGCAATCGCACGTTCCTGCTGTTGGCCAGCTTCTAAACCTGTGGCTAGTCAAACTGTGTGGCTAGTTAGAAATCTCCCAACAAGCACCTGCTTTAGTGAATAAGTTAACCCTTTCCTGGAGTGACTCCTGGAGTTTTAAGACTCTGTGTCATTCCCTGACAAACCTACCTCGTTAGTCCACTTTGTGGCTGTAAAGTCAGAGAGAGTAGCTCATCTGTTGCTGCGCAGTTTGTGCTGGTCGTCCTCACTGACACTAAAATGTGTGTGGTGTGTTCAGTCCTTGCTGACTCATGAAGCCTAGAAAAAGAGTCGTGTCGTATCCAGTATGTGTAATGAGTGTGACTTTGCGTGATTTCACACATGGGCTAATTGTACCCTCTAAGACCTTGTCTCGGACAGCTGAGGCCTCACCTGGATTTGATCCTTCGCTCTCTGGTAGGATTGGCCCACCGTAGTATCTCACAGTTGTTGTGTCCCAGTACAAAATGACTTCAGGCTCAGTTCGGTCCATGGCCTGGTGGGAACCTGTGTTTTAGACTTTAGATTTTAAGAAAGGGTTCTTTGAGCGATGCCATAGAAGAACCACTTTTGGTTCCTTGTTAAAGAGATGTGTGAGTGTGAAGTAATCCATCTTGACCTTAAGGTTGTTTACCCATTTGAAAGTACGAACAAATATGATTCTTTATGAAACCAAAAGTGGTTCTTCTATGGCATTGCACAAAGAACGCTTTCTTAAAAAGTGCAGAAGTCTAAAACACAGGTTCCCACCAGGCCATGGACCTAACTGAGCCTGGGGTCATTCAGTACTGGGACACAACAGTTGTGAGCTACTACGCTGGGCCAATCCTACTTGAGAGCGCAGGATCAAGTCCGAGGTGAAGTCTTAGAGGGTATAATTGGCCCATGTGTGAAATCACGCATTTGTAGCACCATTATTTTGAAGAGTGTGAGAATCTCCCAGTTCTGCCGTCTCCTACTTGTTTCAGTCAGAAATCTTTTGTATAGGATTCCAGCACAATTTTGTAAATACAACATTGATGTGTAAGAGTTATGGTGGCGTAATGATGTAATTACATTGTAAATACAGTGACACAGACCTTGAGCTTAAAGAGGTCAGTGTGAATTCTTGAGGGGAATGTGACAAATGGGAGCTCAGATGAAATGAAATTGTTTTGTTTAAACGCTTGGACTCCCATGAAAGTCTTGAGCGAGAGAGAGAGAGAGAGAGAGAGAGAGAGAGAGAGAGAGAGAGAGAGAGAGAGAAAGCTAGAGAGAGAGAGAGAGAGAGAGAGAGAGAGAAAGCTAGAGAGAGAGAGAGAGAGAGAGAGAGAGAGAGAGAGAGAGAGAGAGAGAGAGAGAGAGAGAGAGAGAGAGAGAGAGAGAGAGAGAGAGAGAGAGAGACAGAGAGATTCTATGGGCTCTCTATAGTCTTGTAAAATGCATGAACGCCTGCGTTATTTTGCAACCTCTGATTTATCTTGGCCTGCGTTTTTACGGCTCCATATACACTTCCTATCTGCGTCCAGGGGCCAAAATATGAAGCATTAATAGCAGCCAAGCCTGAATATGAATACCACAGCCATGTGCTGCACATTCCACCCCGACCCAATCAAAGAGAAAGGTAAAAACCCCGGACCCATCACAGGCCGTATCGGCTATTTTCTCTCAGGAATTTTAATCGACGTTTTCCTGCGTGTTTAGAAGTGTAGCCATTGCCGTCGCAATAATAACAGCCCACTTTTCCATTTCCATATTGCCGATGCGTGTCTTGAGCCCGTACTGTAATCATTTCTTCTGTTTTTTTTTTATTTTTTTTTTTATTCCTGATAGATGAAAGTGAGAAGAACGTGAGGAGAACTGCATTCTGGACTCTAGACTCTATAACTGATGCACAGTTGAGATACTGTACCATATGATTGATGTTCTGCTACAGCGGCCAGGGAATGGAAATGTAAACAAACTACACGCTTAAAGCAGAGTCATATACAGCACTGTGGAAAAGTCAGAGGCCATGCTTTATTTATTTCGTTTTTCAGTTGGCAAATACCTATTGTGTGTTTTAGAAATGCAGCATTATGGACACCAACATCAACACACAATTTCTCACTTTTTTCTGCTGCAGGGCTCCAGGGCCATGGGCGCCTGGGGTCTGACCTAACCTCAGGTCACTGGAGCTCAATGTATTGCACCTATGTCCTCTACTAAGCCACTGGTGTGGTGCTTGTGGGGTTCTGGTCCTGCATCCAAGCCTCAGGGAAATGGGAAGGTGTCTGGTGACAAACTGAGTGATCCATTGCATTGACCCTTTGCAGAAGCAGCTGAAAGTGGAGTAACAGGAAGATCTGAACACTCGGAATTGTGTGAAAAGAGAACCAATGAAAATATTCGCCAACAACTTTAAATAACGTCTTCTACAATAACGAACATTACAGGTAAACAAGGTTTCACTCTCCCCTGTAAAGCCACCTTTCTGGAGACACAAAGTTGTGTTATGACAGTGATTACTGTGTCCACACTTTGTTTCTCTAAGGAATTTACATCCTCTAATTTTCATCATCTAAGAAATCTCACACCCATTCAGCGATATCTCAGGGTTTTTGTTTGGTTTCTTCTTTTGTGTCTATTTCCTTTTTCTCAATCTGTTGTTCCTGAGAGCTTCAAATCCTTTCAGACCCATGGTATTATGCTGTCTTCTCAGAATGGAAGATTGGAGATAACAAACCTGTGGATGTGTTCAGATCTGAAGCAAGAGTGGAGCTGTATTTTTTCCTCTCTCTCAAAGATTAATGCTTTAAGTGCTGTTTATCTGATGGGGACACGTTTGGTGCCGCTCCAGGTCTTGCACGTGTGTCAGGAGTTCCACTGTCCTCCATGTGTCTTTTAACGTTTCACTTATCTACACCCTGATCTCCTGAATATGTCCCGAACGTGAATAAAACGTATTTAATCCGTGTTTAGAATTGAAGTGACTTGTGCAGAGTTCTGTATATAAAACATATGGGTCGTATTATTATCTTTATTTATATACTGCTTTCGGTTGTAATTTCAGAACACTCAGATGCTTTACAGATAACAGTAAAAAGAGCAGAATGTAGAGGAAAGGCCTCGCCAAACCCACTGTGACCAATCAACACAAGTTCTGGACACAAGTTTTAAAACCGAGTTTAGGGCTCTACAAGCATCCCTGCCATAATATCTGTCAAAACACGCCTCAGAGCTGCTGGAGAGCGAGTGGAGCGTTAAAGATTTACTGACTTTCTTTGTGTCTATATCTTTTGGGCTGAAGTCTGATGTTTGGCAGACGATGCTGTATCGCTGGCGGCGGATCAAACCTCCCTTGAAAGGAGCTAATTTCCTGTCAACAGACAGAGCCTGGTAAATACCGCATGCCCCCCAGCCACACGTCCGTCACACAGAGAGGAGCCGCCCACTGGAACCGTGACCAATCAGAGATGAAAGTGCGGTGGCTGCGATGTGGTGGTGTAGCGGCGTGCTTTAGGATTTAAGGCAAAACCATCAAAACCAGACTCGGTCCCACTTCCTACTTATCTGACAGAGATCTACAGTTAAAAGAAGAGCACTCATTGTGTGTTCAGGCAACTCCTGAAAATACATACATTCAAAACTGAACAATTGTAAATGATCATTTCTCACATTCTTGATGTAATTTGAAAACACTAGATCTTATCCACGTTTTATCACTATTTTATGTGTCAAGAGTTTATAAAAAGGGTACATTCATTCATTCATTTATTCATTCATTGTCTGTAACCGCTTATCCAGTTCAGGGTCACGGTGGGTCCAGAGCCTACCTGGAATCATTGGGTGCAAGGCAGGAATACACCCTGGAGGGGGCCCCAATCCTTCACAGGGCAACACACACACACTCACACCTACAGACACTTTTTGAGTCGCCAATCCACCTACTAACGTGTACACAGGGAGAACACACCACTCTCCTCACAGACAGTCACCCGGAGGAAACCCACACAGGGACAGGGAAAACACACCACACTCCTCACAGACAGTCAATCGGAGGAAACCCACGCAGACACAGGGAGAACACACCACACTCCTCACAGACAGGCACCCGGAGGAAACCCACGCAGACACAGGGAGAACACACCACACTCCTCACAGACAGGCACCCGGAGGAAACCCACGCAGACACAGGGAGAACACACCACACTCCTCACAGACAGTCACCCGGAGGAAACCCACGCAGACACAGGGAGAACACACCACACTCCTCACAGACAGTCACCCGGAGGAAACCCACGCAGACACAGGGAGAACACACCACACTCCTCACAGACAGTCACCCGGAGGAAACCCACGCAGACACAGGGAGAACACACCAAACTCCTCACAGACAGTCACCCGGAGGAAACCCACGCAGACACAGGGAGAACACACCACACTCCTCACAGACAGTCACCCGGAGGAAACCCACGCAGACACAGGGAGAACACACCACACTCCTCACAGACAGTCAATCGGAGGAAACCCACGCAGACACAGGGAGAACACACCACACTCCTCACAGACAGTCACCCGGAGGAAACCCACGCAGACACAGGGAGAACACACCACACTCCTCACAGACAATCACCCGGAGGAAACCCACACAGACACAGGGAGAACACACCACACTCCTCACAGACAGTCACCCGGAGGAAACCCACGCAGACACAGGGAGAACACACCAAACTCCTCACAGACAGTCACCCGGAGGAAACCCACACAGACAGAGAGAACACACCACACTCCTCACAGACATTCACCCGGAGGAAACCCATGCAGACACAGGGAGAACACACCACACTCCTCACAGACAGTCACCCGGAGGAAACCCACACAGACAGAGAGAACACACCACACTCCTCACAGACAGTCACCCGGAGGAAACCCACGCAGACACAGGGAGAACACACCAAACTCCTCACAGACAGTCACCCGGAGGAAACCCACACAGACAGAGAGAACACACCACACTCCTCACAGACATTCACCCGGAGGAAACCCACGCAGACACAGGGAGAACACACCACACTCCTCACAGACAGTCACCCGGAGGAAACCCACACAGACAGAGAGAACACACCACACTCCTCACAGACATTCACCCGGAGGAAACCCACGCAGACACAGGGAGAACACACCACACTCCTCACAGACAGGCACCCGGAGGAAACCCACGCAGACACAGGGAGAACACACCACACTCCTCACAGACAGTCAATCGGAGGAAACCCACGCAGACACAGGGAGAACACACCACACTCCTCACAGACAGTCACCCGGAGGAAACCCACGCAGACACAGGGAGAACACACCACACTCCTCACAGACAGTCACCCGGAGGAAACCCACGCAGACACAGGGAGAACACACCACACTCCTCACAGACAGTCACCCGGAGGAAACCCACGCAGACACAGGGAGAACACACCACACTCCTCACAGACAGTCAATCGGAGGAAACCCACGCAGACACAGGGAGAACACACCACACTCCTCACAGACAGTCACCCGGAGGAAACCCACGCAGACACAGGGAGAACACACCACACTCCTCACAGACAGTCACCCGGAGGAAACCCACGCAGACACAGGGAGAACACACCAAACTCCTCACAGACAGTCACCCGGAGGAAACCCACACAGACAGAGAGAACACACCACACTCCTCACAGACATTCACCCGGAGGAAACCCATGCAGACACAGGGAGAACACACCACACTCCTCACAGACAGTCACCCGGAGGAAACCCACACAGACAGAGAGAACACACCACACTCCTCACAGACAGTCACCCTCTGGGTAGGCTCCGGACCCACCGCGACCCTGAAATTGTATAAGCAGATAGACACAAAAAACAAACTAATACATCATAGTTATATTACATTGGAGCGCATGTCCACTGGAGGCGCTCTTTCACTAAATCTACACAATCTCTCTGTTATATTTCCAAAGAAGAGCTGCAAAACAGTGTTGTTTCTTAGCAACAATGGTACCCAAATCACTGGAGTTTAGTACTACGTTTAGAATTATATTTAATGCTTAGAGTTATGGTTGTTAAGGGTTAGGTTTAAGGTTAGGGTTAGGGTTTAGTGATAGCACTAAACTAGTACAAAACTCTCCCCTTTCTAACCTTCTGGAGATTAGCATTAGGTTTAGAGTTATGTTTGTGGCTAGAGTCACACTGCGTTGCAAGGAGATACACGTTTTTGTTCTCACAGTAATGATAAAGATCTGTTTCCTTAATTTTAAAAGTGCTTTTTTATGAACTGTACTGTAATCAGAGAAGGAAGCAGAAAGTCCAAAAACAAAATGTAAACCAGGAACCCGAAACAACCTCGCAACATCTGGTAAACAACTGAAACTATCCCCATTTCTTTCATCTCTGAGCGAGAGGTGAAAATTAAGATCTTAGAAGCTCTGAAGAGGGAGCACATCCACAGATGTTTGTGTCCGTCTTTCCACTGATAGAAGACACAGAGTAGTGGAATGGCCTGGGAACCCACGCCTGAGGACAGCTCTAAGACTGAAATTCTAGGGATTTCCCTGGCCTCCTGGAAAGAACATAAACTTTCAGGTGCATCACCGAATGGAGTTGTTGAGCTACAACTTGACCCTTAACACCAAAGGAAGATGCTTTGATGAACTTTAATAGTGGAGATGTACTAGTTCTTTTTAATTCATTGGAAAACAAATTGAGGTGCACCCAAACTTTTGATGACCAACTGTGCTTTTCTGTACATTCTCGCTTCTGGCAGACGGACAGAAACATATGTAACTCTGCATGTTAGTTAGGGTCCTAAGGGGCTTTGCGTGGTTCTCATGACCCGCGCTGCTGGAACCTACTCAGCTCTAATTGTTTTAGTTACCAATGCATATGCTGTAGCCATTAAAACCAGCAGTACACAAATAATCATTACTCTGCTCATACATCCACCTCCAGGAGGCTCGTAAAAAAACAGCGACGTGGCTGTAATTCCCACAGAAAATTTACAGGTGAAGTTACACAACATGTCACCGGCTTATTTTTTATTTTTTTTTTGCGAGGTTCTCACTCGCTCGTTCCCTAACGACCAATTTCTTTAATGCGTGTACTTTCTTTAGTAGCTCCTGCCAAACGGTGACCCACTGAGCCAAGCCGAGCGGGGGTGTGGAAGGCCTTCGTAGAGGTCAGTCCATCCGATCTGAAATAGCGTCAGCGAGATGGACTGAACTTTTCCACAGCCTATTGTTCTTTCTCTCACGAGTTCACATTATCAGACACAATGCAACAGCTAATGAATCCCACCCTATTCCTTTCTCCACATTAATTGAAAGTGACACTTTCTACCTTCGAAATATTTATTGCACGTAAGAGCTGGAAAAAATGAGACATGGGTTTCCTTTGTTGTAGAAATGTTAGAGTTGAAAGCGTCAAAAAAGGTCGGTAAATTTATATTAGTATTTACATTCAATGAGGGGCACTTTCTGGAGACCACTAATGAAGAAAAAGAAATCATTTCAGATCATATTCCAGTGTGTAATGTGCATGGTTATAGAAAGTAAGCCACATTTAAATATTCACATCATGAAGATTTTAATAATGAGTCAATATAATAGTGACACAATGGAATTAAATATTGGTAGAGTCTATCAGTTATAAATATTGAATCACAATAATCAGTTTAATTTGCTTGTACTTTGTTGTAGTGTCACAGTCACACAGCTCCAGGGTCCTGGAGGTTGTGGGTTCGAGTCCCGCCCTGGGTGACTGTCTGTGAGGAGTGTGGTGTGTTCTCCCTGTGTCTGCGTGGGTTTCCTCCAGGTGACTGTCTGTGAGGAGTGTGGTGTGTTCTCCCTGTGTCTGTGTGGGTTTCCTCCTGGTGACTGTCTGTGAGGAGTGTGGTGTGTTCTCCCTGTGTCCGCGTGGGTTTCCTCCTGGTGACTGTCTGTGAGGAGTGTGGTGTGTTCTCCCTGTGTCTGTGCGGGTTTCCTCCTGGTGACTGTCTTTGAGGAGTGTGGTGTGTTCTCCCTGTGTCCGCGTGGGTTTCCTCCGGGTGACTGTCTGTGAGGAGTGTGGTGTGTTCTCCCCGTGTCTGCGTGGGTTTCCTCCGGGTGACTGTCTGTGAGGAGTGTGGTGTGTTCTCCCTGTGTCTGCGTGGGTTTCCTCCAGGTGACTGTCTGTGAGGAGTGTGGTGTGTTCTCCCTGTGTCTGTGTGGGTTTCCTCCTGGTGACTGTCTGTGAGGAGTGTGGTGTGTTCTCCCTGTGTCTGCGTGGGTTTCCTCCTGGTGACTGTCTGTGAGGAGTGTGGTGTGTTCTCCCTGTGTCTGTGCGGGTTTCCTCCTGGTGACTGTCTTTGAGGAGTGTGGTGTGTTCTCCCTGTGTCCGCGTGGGTTTCCTCCGGGTGACTGTCTGTGAGGAGTGTGGTGTGTTCTCCCTGTGTCTGCGTGGGTTTCCTCCGGGTGACTGTCTGTGAGGAGTGTGGTGTGTTCTCCCTGTGTCCGCGTGGGTTTCCTCCGGGTGCTCCGGTTTCCTCCCACAGTCCAAAAACACATGTTGGTAGGTGGATTGGCGACTCAAATGTGTCCGTAGGTGTGAGTGTGTGAGTGTGTGTTGTCCTGTAAAGGACTGGCACTCCCTCCAGTGTGTGTTCCCACCTTGTGCCCAATGATTCCAGGTAGGCTCTGGACCCACCACGACCCTGAACTTGACAAGCACTTACAGACAATTAATGTATTTCAATTTAACGTTCTGTTAGAATCCCTTAATTAAGGTTTCAGTGTGAGCTTTGGTATAAGACACAGAAGCTTTAATGGAGAAAATTAACTAATTCATTCCTAATTTAAAAACGATCTTTTTAAAAAAAATTGAAGTGTTAAATTCCTGCATAGAAATCCACACAGAAATTATACATTATATGTAAAATACATGCCAAAAAGTCATCACAAATAGATGCTGGATAATTGCTGTGAGAGTTTGATGGCAGCAACTTTAGAGCATTCAAAAAAGTAAAACCTAAACCTTGCAATATTGTTTATTCTAAACATTGCACAGATTTACAGCTATGGCATTAAATACACACACACACACACACACACACACACACACACACACACACACACACAAACACACAGAGCAGTGGGTATCCAGGCAGAGAGTCAGGTTCCTTGTTCAAGATGTTGGTGGGGATCAAAACCACTTTAACCTTTAGCCCATGACTTCACACGTGGGTTCAGCTACTGATGCCAGATGATATCTTCTCTTCTTCTGGATCATTATCACCACTTCAACTCATACCACACGTACTGGGTGGAGTTCCACACTCATGTTGATGTCTAATGTGTAAGGCCTTCCTTCCAGCCCCTGAAGTCCTAGTGAATGGAAGATTCCACTTGGCTGCGTGGCTCGGTGGTTAGCACCTTCGCCTCCCAGCGCTGGGATCTTGGGTTCAAGTCCCATCTGGGTGGAGTTTCCATGTTCTCCCTGTGTCTGCATGGGTTTCCTCCAGGGTCTCCAGTTTCCTCCCACAGTCCAAAAACATGGAGGGTAGGTGAATTGGCTTCTGTCTAATAACTGTCCTGGTGTGTGAGTAAATGAGTGTGAATGAGTGTGCGCCCAGATATGGATTGGCGCTGTGTCCTGGGTGAAATCCTAGTGCTCGATGCAGTCCTCCAGGTGGACGGTCGTTCCTGGTCGAGAGTACACTGTGCTTCTCGCCAGCGTGTGTGTGGATTGAGTGCAGTGTGTAGGTTGTAAAACGTCCTTGGGTGTCTAGAAAGGCTCTATATACGTGTAATGAAAATAATAATAACACAATCACTAGAACTTTCTACTGGACAGATTTAGAATTGAACCCTTTTGTTGTGTACAACGCTTGCAGAGTCTGAACACAAGCAAGGCTGACTGTGCTGAGTTTGTAACTGAGTGAATGTGAAGTGCATGGGGCTGTATTTCTCGGTGCAGATTAATAAAAGGCTACTGCGGTACTGATACCAAAGCTCGGGTAAATAACTGTGGAACATAAGAAGCTTTAAAGGCGGATTTGAATGCGGGGTCATTCGGTCTTCTGTTTGTCCACATGTACAGATGCTTTTAAGGCTTTGATGTGGACATTTGATGAATTGTAGTCATGGAGAAACAGCTGTAAAAGGCCAATATTGCAGTGCAAATTGCAGGCGGGGGTATTTTACTTTTCTAATGTAGTTTTCTGAGCAGAAAGGCATCTCCCTGCTCTCTGGGGGTAATTGCCTTCCTACTTTTTGGCTTGGCTCAGCCGTTTCTCTCAAGGCTCAGGGCCTGTTCCGATTACACTTCAATTATATTTCAGCTTGTTTCATGCAATTAAATCATAAAGAGGTTTTATTGCAATAAATTTGTCTTTGGTGAAATAAAATCAGGATCTAAGGCATGGGAACACTTATTTTCTGGAAGCGACCTCAAGGCTTAGGTAATAGGGCCGCGTTGGACCGAGGCTGAATACATTCACAAAGTGTTAAGTTGACGTGTGAGTTACGAGCTTTTATTATTTGACAAATCAAGCCCCGGCGAGGCTGCTGCGAAATTGCCTATTGTCGGCCCTGCTTCTTTTCACGTTATTGCATTTACTGGATGTTTCTTTCTTTCTTTTCTTTCTTTTCTTCAGGCTGAAGTTGTCGTGTACGGGACCGTGGCTCGGCCCATTAGGAGAACCCTTTCTCATGTGCTCGTTTCAGGGGGTGAGGAGGTCACGCTTACATTCGAAGCCTTTGAAAAATAGCTTTTACTCTTTGTTATTTGCTGCTCATTCCCAGTTTTCCCTTTGTGCTGTTTTCCCACGTATTTTCTCTGGCTATTACTGGTCATTTTGCCCCGCTCACAATCACGCAGAGTTTTCCAATTATATCCTAACTTCAGCTCCATTTTGTTTGCAGCAGGTGAGAGTTAATGCACTTTTGACCCTTTTGTGTATTATAATTCATTCATTCTTTCATCTTCTGTAACTGCTTCATCCTGCTCAGGGTCGCGGTGGGTCCAGGGCCTACCCAGAATCCCCAGGCACAAGACAGGACACGGTGTCAGATCATTATCATTATCTGTATCATTATTATTAATATTATGATTACTATATTGTTAGAAAGTAATGAAGGATATTTTATAACTCTCTAGTCAACGCTTGGCTATAATCCAGAGTTTTAAAAGACAATCTAACTCTACTCTACTTCAGTGCATTTGTGATTAAAGGATTGTTTCTGACTATCATTGGGTTTCGTCACTAATCCCCTTTGTTGTGTTTAGTTTGGTTGTGTTTGTTGCTGTGCTGCTTGGTGACTGTTCATTGCATTTCAGACCCAAAGGATACAGAATAGATTTGAACCAGGGGATTTCTAGACACATTACGGCATTTTTCCACTGCATGGAACCTACTCGACTCGCCTCAGCTCGGCTCTTTTGCTTTTCCACTGGCCAAGTCTGGTCCTGGTCCCTGAAACCAGGTACTGTTTTTAGTCCCTGCTCACTTACGGTTCCAACCGAGTCAAGTAGGAACTAAGTGGTGATGTGTAAACGCTGCAGAGCACTGATTGGCCAGAGAGACCTGTCAATCACCGCAAAATGCAGAGCTCCAGCACTAACTCGCCGCTTGTAAAATCTCTGGACCTACAGCATCTTTCATATTCGTCTTTATCCGACTCACAACAGCAGCTCGTAACATTCCCCCGAGGGGTTTGGAAGAGGTTTCAACTTTGGTTCGGTGGCTGATGGAAAATCTCCAGCGAAAGCTGAACACGCAACAATTAAAACAACATACGAATGAGTGAACAGTGCCTAGCTTTGCTGCTGGATGATGTAGTTCAGGACTAGGCTTAATCCCTGTCTGAGAGACCACTCCTGAGTGTGTTAACTGATTTAACACATGAATGGGTGTAGCTCTGCCGTGGGTAAGGAATTGAACACTGAAGAAATATCTATTTATTGTATTATTTTGTTCATGTGCATTCTCTTGAACAAACAAAACAGAAACATCATCTGTATCACGTCCTCTGACAAACACATGGCGTTCACTGAAAATGTGAAGGAATTGTGTGATTCCGCAGACACTCATTCAATCAGACGTTGTCTGGAATTGAACGGCTCATAAACGACAATCTTTAAAATCAAGGACCCCATGAGAAGTTTTGTTGGGTGTTGCTACATGCGCTTACCGTTATTTTAGGTGCGAGGATTTTAGTGGTATTATAATAAAAATTGAAAAAATGAAAGAGGTGCAGGGTGCTGTAAGACGTTACACTCCACACAGTAGAGTTTACTCAGGTTATTTGCATTGTTTATAAAGCTCCTCCTACTTCTACTCTATTTATATTTTAGGAATGTATTTTTACTTTCATTGTCTGCATTTTTTATGCTAAAAGTAGTGCAGGAACACACTGGTCCCTCTCGGTTTCTCTTTTGCAAGTGTTAAAGGAATGCTGTCTTTAAAGCATCTTCTCAAATCACCTCTGTAACACAACAGTAAAACACCTGCAGTCAGAGTGGGCACCGGTGACCGTTCAAATATCTCACTGGAAAAAAAAGGAAAGATAGAATGGACCATTTGTGGCCTGAGAGGTTTTCCCACAAAAAAAAAAAAAACCCTTCACCCTTCTAACATTAGTGAAATACATTTTATTTTACATAATGCATTCACCTATTGATTTAGTCCTGAAGTCTCCGGTGTCGACCCGAGGAGGATGGGTTCCCCGTATGAGTCTTGGTTCCTTCCAAGGTTTCTTCCTCATGTGCTGAGGGAGCTTTTCCTTGCCACTGTTGCCCCTGTAAAGCGGCTTTGTGACGACTTTTTGTTGTGAAAAGCGATATTCATTCATTCATTCATTGTCTGTAACCCTTATCAGGGTCGCGGTGGGTCCAGAGCCTACCTGGAATCATTGGGCGCAAGGCGGGAATACACCCTGGAGGGGGCGCCAGTCCTTCACAGGGCAACACAGACACACACACACACTCACACCTACGGACACTTTTGAGTCGCCAATCCACCTACCAACATGTGTTTTTGGACTGTGGGAGGAAACCGGAGCACCCGGAGGAAACCCACGCAGACACAGGGAGAACACACCAACTCCTCACAGACAGTCACCCGGAGGAAGCCCACACGGACACAGCGAGAACACACCAACTCCTCACAGACAGTCACCCGGAGCGGGAATCGAACCCACAACCTCCAGGTCCCTGGAGCTTTGTGACTGCGACACTACCTGCTGCACCACCGTGCCGCCCCTGAAAAGCGATATATAAATAAAATTTGATTGATTGATTGATTGATTGAATTCTACATTTTTGTAAACAGTGTACAATATCAATATGAATATCATTGCCACACAGCTCCAGAGTCCTGGGGTCCTGTGTCTCCTGTCACTGACTGTGAGGAGTGTGGTGTGTTCAGTCCAAACACACGTTGGTAGCTAGATTGGCCGTGTGATATTGTCTCTAGGTGTGTGTGTGTGTGAGTGAGTGGGAGAGTGTGTGATGCCCGGTCCAGGGTGTGTTCCTGCCTTGTGTCTATTGATTCCAGGGCTCTAAACCCACCCTGACCCTGAGCTGGATGGAGTGATTACACAACGTAGATGAATGAACCTGGATTGAGAGTAGAACAGCTCTTCAGTTCCTGTGATAGATGCTGGTGAACACTGCACACAAACAGTTTCCTGAAATGTCTTTCTGTTTCTTTCTCTTATTTGAGTCGTATTAAAAACAACACATTCGCTTTTTATCACATGAAACATTTCTTTAATGAAGACTCCATTTATCAGTGAGTTTTTACTTGGATCTTTACTGTTTACACCCGAGGGTTTTTCACCTCCGTTAGCTCTTGTTCTTTCGGGTATAATTCATGTCTTGATGCTATTTTTTTTCCTTCTTGCTGCTTTTCAACAGTCCACCCAGTGTCCACCCACTCGCCTGTGGTTCTCACACTCTCGCTCATACACAAACACACACACACACTTCGAAAGCCCATAAGAGTGTGTGAGTCACCATCAGGTCGTCGCTGGGACACACAGACCTTCCTGTCGAACAGATGAACGCTTTATTTATAGGCATCCGTTGACAGTGACGGTGTGTGTCCATCCGAGTGGAGGTCGAGGGGTTACAGACCAATCGGATGCAATTTTCACCAAGACCCGCTTTCACCTTCCACAGTTTCCTCTGTTCAGGGCAAAAGCAGAAGTGTGTGTGTGTGTGTGTGTGGAGGGGGGGGGGGGGGGGGTTGTACGATTCATTTATTTATTTTATTTTTTACACATTATATACCTGCAGTTCTTTTCAGATTCATCTCAGTATTAAGTAGACTGTGACATATTCAAATAAAAACCAATCCTGCCCCCAGCCTGCGGTAGAAGACAGAGCACTATCAGACAGCGGGGCGTTACGTGAGCGGTAAAGTAGTCCCAGGTTTAGCATGATTGCGTATACGAGGAATATCTGAGCAATTTGACTAAAATATTGTCTAAATAATGTAATGTAAAACAAAGTATTTTGAAGTAATCCATGAACATCGTGGCCTATATTTACAAAAGCTATTTAGGTGACTATTCACTTCCATTGATTGTTAGCAACATTAGCTTTAAAAGTCAAACTCCAAACATGAATCCAGGGGAAGGGCTGCACTTTCCCTTTTAAGATCCATCTACTGTGGACCAGCCATTATTTCAACAGCTTGAATGAACTCTATAGAAAGTCGTGATGAAATGAGACGCTCCGGAGCATGGACTAGGAGGAGATTGACAGTCTAAAGACACAACTATTGAACGACCTCAAACCAGATCTGTTTTATTCAATTTTGCTTAAACGTTAAGACATTTTATTCATTTTTTAGTTTAATTCCAACAGCAATTTTATAATAGTGGTTACAATTTGGACTCTGTGTGTGTGTGTGTGTGTGTGTGTGTGTGTGTTGTGTGAATGAAAGACTAACTTCCTGTTCCTCACTGAGGAAGCGAGAGCCTCTGGAGACGTGTGTCAGTTTGTCTGTCAGTCCATCTTTTCTCTATCCTGTCGCCCTTGACTTCACCCCAACCTGTGTGTGTGTGTGTGTGTGTGTGTGTGCGCGCACTCTATGTGTCACCACGTCCAACAGTGTGTGTAACCGTGTGTGTGTGTGCTTCTGGATTTTAAACATTTCATCATCTAGCCACTGTCAGACACACCATTTGGCCTGAGGTGACATCCCAGGTGTGTGTGTGTGTGTGTGTGTGTGTGTGTTTAGGTTTCATGGCATTACTTTCTCACAATTCTTGTGTTGATACACATTGTCGCTGTTGAAACACTGTGGCCAAGGTGTATTACCGAGCTCTGTAGCAGGGGGAACTGCATTCTCTGGAGGTCCATCGGTACTCTTTTGGCTGCCATCAATTCTCCACAGCAATGTTCCCAAAAAAATTCCAAAGCCTGGAAGCTGTTTCTGCGGGGACCAAAAAGAGACTGGATGAGTATGTGTCCAGAAACATTGAGATATTTAGTGTATAAGTATGTGTCTCCACCTGGGCGTGAGTGTGTGTGTGTGTGTGTGTGTGTGGGGTGTCCCTGGCACTCTGCTGAGGGTCAGTGTGGGATGGTGATGGACTGATGTGTTCCGGGAGCCAGAGGAGCAAAGAACAGGACAGACCTCCATCCTGTAACCTTCTCTCTCTCTCTCTCACTCACACACACACACACCAATGTCAAGACACCGTTTTTACTCGTTTTTTTATGTAATCGTTTGTATCAAATATCATATTTTATGAATAACATTAGCACAAAAGTAAGGAGATTTGTGTTTGTAGATTATTTCTTTGTTGTAACAATGGTTCTTGGCAATAAACCGTTTGCCGTTGAAAAGCTTGTTAATGTCCCTCTTCAATGGTGCCACATTTGTAAAGAACATGCACTTG
>NC_089807.1:2849371-2881871 GCF_029633855.1 Hoplias malabaricus | reverse complement strand
TTTAAACTGCAGCGGGTGTCAGTGGCACACAGCTCCAGGGTCCATCCCCTGTCTCTGAGGAGTTTCATGTGCCGTTGGTGGGTGGACTGGCTGTGTAAAACTGTCCACAGGTGTGAGTGTGTGAGGGCCTGGGTGAGTGTGATGCCCCGTGATGGTGTCGAGGATGTGTTCCTGCCTTGCACTTAATCATTCAGCGTAGGCTCTGGACACAATCGGGATATTTTAGAGCTGAAGGGAGGAAGCACAAGAGAAATATAGAACTGCTATCATTGAGAAACCCTGATCTGAGTAAAGGTAATAGAAAAGAGGCGCACTGGCAGCACTAGACCCTGCTGAATAAGGTAAGAACTGTATGACTGGGACAGAGGAATGTGTTTCAGCAAGGCTGAGCTTCAAATTCATGACTCTACCTCTAATACACACTGCTGTGAGTGTGTGTGTGTGTGTGTACTTTTCCCTATGACTGTGTCTCTTTGATGCTTCTGTTCATTACACTCACTCTAATCCAATCGCTCCCTAAGTGTGAAGAGGAAAAGCCTCATTCTGAGTGTGTGTGTGTGTGTGTGTGTGTATGCTAGATATCTATGTGTGTAAGCCCTAATTCCCACCTTGACCAACAACAAAAGGGTGGGGTGTGTAAGTGTGTGTTTTCCTGGGTGCCCCAGAATGGGTTCTTTACTCTATGATGTGTGCTAATGAGAGCGCTTCCACGGCCTTTTGTGTGCGAATACACAACTACGGCATCCGTCCTACCGATCACACACTCACACAAGACCCAGACCGGGGGGAGCGTCCAGACATTAAAGCCAGTTTGTTCGAAGTAATTGACGATTATCTCCTCTCGTCCTGAATGAAAAAAGACACATGGCACAAATAAACGCACTGTTTTAACACATCACTCACAAACCAGGCCTCTGTTCTCTCATTAGATAGAGCTCTTTTATCTGCTCTTTAAACATTATTTTTAAATAGTCTCTGTACTTGTTGGTGCTCCATGTGTGTATTACCCAGGTATTTTCCTTGTGAGAGTAACACACTTGATGCTAAGCTATGGAGCTAACGTACGTGTCAAATCATCACAAATGAACTTACAGACACTGTATTTTTGTTCATTTTGGACAAAAACACATCACACAATGACCACCAGAAGTTCTACCTTCACGTCTTATGCTTTAAATAAGAAAGATGTTGCTATGTTTTAACCCTTTACCCATTTTTAAGCTGCTGCCGTGAGACTACTTTTAGCCCTCTGCTTCCCATAGAGACAAAGCAAGATAAATCTTCACACACTCCTGAGCATCACTCCTGTGGTGTAATGGATATCTGTAGGTTGTAGATGACGTCTCAGTGTAGATTAGAGACCTACTCAAACACACAACAGTGATATAAATCATTTAGTTCTTATTTAGAGGTCAAACTGAAATAAGCATGGATCCCTGACCTATTTTTCCACATCACGTTTTTGTAAACGGAGCTGTTTGTCTGCGTTGGTCAGTGGAAGAGCGCAGGCCGCATCCCAAAGTAGCACCATACTCCCTACAAAGGACACATCACAGATAATAAAACTAATAACACAGACCGTAAATAGACACTAATTCCACAGGGAAACTTAAGACTTATAGTTTTGACATACAGCGCATTTATAAAGCGTTATTTTATAACCGACACAGTGCCCTACGGAGGGTGTAGAGTGATATTAGGAATCAGATTGTTTACGCTGTATACACAGTGTAAAGAATGGGATTAAATATGTGGCTGGTGTGTGTAGTCTCCAACACTCTACAACACGAGTGAAATAAGAGGATTACTGAAGCTTGTATATGATGTGTGTGTGAACAGATCACTCAGATTCAGACACAAGGGCAGAGAAACCCGTCAGAATCTGATGTGCTAACAGTTTTCCATTAAATCCTATGATGAAGATGCTAATGTGGCTAGCAGGTTTTAACAGTGATTTTCTTCATATTTTACTACACTGTGGGATGCGTAATCATCACCTGATGAAAAGAGGTGGTGGCCTTCTATGCTTGTGAGTGCTGTGAGACTCTCTCCAGAGCTGGGGAGAGGAGCTGTGTGTGTTTACATTAGTGCTGCACTCTGAAAACCAAACAATCTGTCCCCAATATGGCACCCACAAAAATATGTGACTACAACCCATGGATGGGTGATATACGCTGACTCCCTCATTTGCCAACTCTGTTTTTTAAGAATCCTCTGTTCCATCTTAAATGTCCACTGGGTCGTCTGTCACTGCACACATTTGTTCATCCTCTAGTCCTCCGTCAGTGGACACAGGACGCCGTCGGCTGGATGTTTTTGGTTGGTGGACTATTCTCAGTCCAGCAGTGACGCTGAGGGGTTTACAAACTGTGATACATTCATACCAGCGCGACACTAACACACCACCACCACGTCAGTGTCACTGTGGGGCGGAGAATGATCCACCAATCAGATCATACCTGCTCTGTGATGGTCCTGACCTTTGAAGAAGAGAGGAAAATGGGTCAAACCAAATATGAAGAGCAACAAACAGATTTCTCTCTCGTACTTGGAGTCAAGAGAATGGAAAGTGAGTGTAGAACCAAGAAGCCAGTCAAAATATTATGGCTGATTTTTGTATATTTATATATATACTGTAGAACATTTCTTGTAAATTTTACAGTAAAATACTGTCAGCAGAGTTCCCAGGCATTTACTGTGTTTTTACAGGAACACTACTGTATTTCAAATTTACAGCATATTACTGTAATTGAGTAATACAATACTTTACTGTAGATATTGGGATTTACAGTAAATTCCTGGCCAGCCATTTACTGTATTTTTTACAGGAACACTACTGTATTTCAGCTTTACAGAATACTACTGTAATTGAGTAATACAATAATTTACTGTAAATACTGTGATTTACAGTAAAATACTGTAGCAGACTTGCTGTAAATTTACAGTGTATATATATCACAGTGTATATATATCACATATGAGCACATATTTTCATATATCCTATGCTTTAAGTGTAAGTAAGTGTAAAAGTCTGAAGACAGATGTGGTAGGGTCTACTAGATCCACAATACTAGTGATACTGTAGACATCAAAGGGTTAAATTGTGCAGTTATTAACCCTTTAACCTTTTTCAGAGTTTAACAAAGGAAAGAACAATTGCTGTCCACAACCAGTTATTGTTAAGAAAATGACTATTTATTTTTTAAAATAAGTTTAAGGAATCCAGTGATATATGTAAATAATCAATAAACTGATTAAAGTGCCAAATAACAGTTATACAAAAAAAAAAAAAGAAAAAATCTGTACATAAAAAATACAAGGTCGGAATGATTCTTATGAAAAAGTCGCCTACTTGACAACCTCACTGCTTTCTGCTTTGGCTTTTTTTTCTTAATGATTGTCTGAGCATCTGAGAGGCTGGATTGGTCTTCATTTCATCATCAATCAATTTCCCAACAATCAATAACTGATACAAACTTGATTGACCTGCCGGCAGTCTAAGAGCGTCGACAGAAATCACATTTATACATTAGAGTCTGGATTTGATCCACGTCAAGATTGTCGCCACACCCCGAATCTGAGTCCGGTGGCGTTCCAGACCGACAAATCCATAAATCCCGGACGGACGTATAGATCCTTCTTCAGGATGGTCCGGTGTGTTCCTGCTTCAGCAAGTGGGATAAATCCTTATATTTTGTTTGTTTTTTTTAGCTGTTCTCAGTCCAAGCCCGCGCTCGCTGGTCGTGTTGAAGTAGTCTCTTTGGCCTGGCTTTGCTATTGGCCGCTGTCCTCTGATCATTGGCTTTCCAGCGTCCCCATTGGCCGAGGCTTATGACCTCACTTTATCTTGGCCGGCTTCAGCTCTTTGACTTGCATGTGCAGCGTTTTGTGGACTGCGAGCGTCCGGGACTGACAGAAACCTTTTCCACATTCTTGGCATTTGAACGGCTTCTCTTTGGAGTGGATGTACCTGCAGAGAAAGACAGACAGAGAGGGAGAGAGAGGATCGTTTAACACAGAATTCCACTCTTATTTTAATGGTAATAGCAGCGTATCTTCAGTGTTTAGACGTGAGTCCGGGAGGAGACTCATGCACCAAGGAAACAGGGCGATGTTTTGCGTAATCGCAGACAGCGTGGAAGCTGTAAAAGCAGGTCGAGAGGTTCCAGTGTTATTCTGTGTGTCTTGGCAATACAAAAATCAGCCTTTACAGTCCTATTATGTTCAGTTTCACAAATCTAGAAGCTGTTTGAAAGTTTAGAGTTCAGATCAGGCCATGGGTTTGATTTAAGACTGGACCGAAGGCCTTCCCTCATCTCGTACCGAACGAGAGTAAAAAAATAACAGATTTCGACGTCTGTTTACATGCATTTGGTATAGTTTCCGACTCTTGAATAACGAAGAATGTCGTAAGTAACAGGTGTTGCTGCTGTTCTTTATGAAAATGTATGAAAATATGAATTTATTTGGTCAAAACGTTGCTCTATTACAGAGTCAACTGTGCAAATGACACATGCCATCATTAGAACAGACAGTAATAATAAACAGTGTTGGGAGTGGGAAGCTTAAACATGAATCACTTATTGAACACGACAACTTTATAAACATAAGGATGTCCAGGGTTTTTTGTGGGTATTCATTTATGACTCAGAAACAGCATTCAGTAACAGCACTATACCACTAATATATTACATTAATTATATAGTTATATGTAAGGTGTGTTGTAAAGACATGTGGATACTCCAAAAAAAAACACTAAACCAGATCTGAAAAGCATGTCTAAACAGGACCTGTGTTCCAGAGTAGTGTATAATTTATTGCCGTTATTGAATAATAAATCCGAAGACTAATTACTAAATAATAAGTCTAGATCTCAAGCAATGAAGCTGTTAAAATGACTAATCCCTGCTCCTCACCGGTGGTCTCGAAGGTGGTCCTGCCTCCGGAAAGCCTTGTGGCAGATGTCGCAGGTGTAGGGCCTCTCGTCCGTGTGCGTGCGCTCGTGGATCAGCAGATTGTACGACTTGGTGAAGTGCCGGCCGCAGAACTTGCATACAAACTCCTTCTTGGTTTTGGAGGGCAGGCGTCCGCGGGTGGGCTTCCTCTCTGGGGACGACAGCTTGGCAGCGGCGTCCAGCAGGCATCCGAGGGACGGGGCCCTGGCTCCGGAGCCCGTCACACTCAGGTCCTCTGCTTTTAGGGGCTCCTCCTGCGTGGCGGCAGCGGCCAGGTTGGCAAAGTCAAAGCGCGGTTTGCTCTTGGCGGCGTCCTGTTTCGCCGGGTGGACGATCTGAGGCAGGATCGGGAGGGAGGGCAGCGGGAAGCGAGCGTCCACCAGAGCCGGGAGCTTGGAGAAGGTGCAACGGGGGAGGCCGAACGGCGGGTAACCGAGCGTCCAGTGCTGCAGGTGCACGGCGTGAAGAGCGCTGAAGCTGTACACAGCTGGCATGGGGTCTGCCGGCAGCTGGAATCCACTGGACGTCTGGAGGAGGGAGTAGTTGGCGAGCTGGAGCGACGGGTGCAGAGGCACGGGCGCGGGGAGTGTCTTACTGCCCATGGTGGAGATTACCCTGGAGGAAAGATCGGTAGAAACCTGGTCAGAAAGCTGTATTTTTATTGCGGTGTGGTACATTACACAGAGTAAATCACTTCAGTTTGCAGTAAATCTGTTGTAACACGAGCATAAATCAGCCTAATAGTACACACTACACCTCACAACACATCATTAAAGCCATCAAAGTATGATGTGAAGTAGAGAAACTGTTAATGATGGTGATTAGTTTTATTTAGGGATAATTCTGCCTCAAATATTTTAGGATACACACTTTCAGAAAACATTTATAACCCTGTTATGCTCTAACATTATGTGATGAGGCACTAGAGATAGACACCTGGTTCCTATCAGCACCACTGTGGATAATGTCTCTGTAAGTCTTTAGTATGGCACTAATAATAATAACAATAATAATAATAACTGATCCTCATCTAACCATTCCTTTATACAGAAATATCCAGAAATAGAAGCTTGTTAAGTACGCACAATGTGTTATAAAAGGCTTATAAATGCTTAAGGTGATAACAGACAACACATACTACATGTTTTGAATCTAGTTTAGCTTTGAATAAGTGTCGACCCAAACTCGTCAGGTTCATCGGCTCCAGCATGTTCCATTATGTACAGGAGTGTGTACAGATTTCCAAACGCTTCTGAAACCCAATTCAAAGGGACAGTTGTGAAAATCTGAAAGGACTTGGACATCTCCAGATGTTTTAATTAAATGTCAAGATTTTGAAGGCAACAGGGTATTCCCACCGGCCTCAGAACGCCCCAATCATCAAAACATCCACCAAGTGAAAACAGCTCACGTCTGTCAAGGTGATAGTAGAAATGTGAGTGAGTGTGTGCACGAATACACTGTAAGAACCAGCCTGCCAGACACAAGTGTGTGTGTGTGTGTGTGTGTGTGTGTGTGTGTTTTGGCATAGGCGTTTCCCGCTCCCAGAAAATGTGCCCAGGGCGATAGGGCTGTCAGAAAGAAGAAGACAGCATGACATACCTGCAACGTCTGTTTAATCCGGCCTGATACGAACACACACAAAGCACAATAACTGCTCTTTGTCTCATCACGGCCTCGTGATTGACACACACATGCACAAACACACACACACACACTAACTTACGCTTTCTACCGCAAGACTCCTGAAGTATTGTTTACTTTACGGCCTCCATTTTTACTTACACCATCTCCACACAGTTTCCATTACTTTCCTCAGATTCGGTTTCATTGACGGACACTGATACATTTACCCTCTCCATTACTTTCCTCAGATTCTATTTCATTTGCAGACACTGATGATCTACAACATGTGTGACAAAGGTGACCCAGGGCAACTACAGCAGGCTTCTCAGACAGCTTTAGGCCAACCCTGCAGTGTTAGTGTTGACCCACTGTTCGAAATCCTTAAGTGTAAATTTGGGCTCCACCTGGATCAAGGGAAACACTTAACGTCTTAGACACCTAATATGTGCTCTGATATTAAAATATCAAATGAAATGTGTACACTAAGCTGGACTGTGTAGTAAAAACCTATAAATATCTTAGCATCACCTTTCTGAACGCCTTGGGCATGTGAAACATTTATAATATACACGAATACACGTCGTATTAACGCGCGCTGGGAACGTTACTGCGATGACAAGGTCTTAACTGACGAGTGATGTTAGTTCACAACCATTTAGTGCTGTGAGATATAGTTGTTTACAGATTCCGCGGGGACAGGTGCATGTTCTACACTCAATACATTTTATACACTGTGTGGAAAAGTGTTTAACAGTCAAACAATATCAAAATAACATTTCTAATTCAATGTGAATAATTTAGAATGCTTATCAAATCCATAACGTATCAAATAATTAGTATGATCATCAAAAATAAACTGCTCTTTGAAATGATATTAATTGTGGATATGTTCTATAAACAATTCAGTGAGTCTGACAGCTACAAACTTACATTTTACTGACTTTAGCGCTTCTACACATAACCTCAATGACCAAAGGCAAGAAAGTATTTTAACTTGGCCCCAGAGCTGAGGTTTTAAGATGGAATCGATGAAATAGTGCACTTTGCATATCACCTTGTGCAAAAGAAATAGTCTTAAGATTAATCACCAGTCGCCAAACTGTACAAATTCACTCATACGCTTATACAACCTTGTAACACTTAATACGTGGTGTTCTTTAGATATTTACATTGCATTTAAGCAATATTCAAACCTGAAATCTAGTCCTTTACCCAAAACCTGGTGCTGTATAATCCCCAGTTGGTTTCAGCATCTGTATCAAAGACTATAAATAAATAAATATATACATAAACAAACAGCTTCTAAAATAAGGGTAAACATCAGCATAGAGGTTGGAGAAAGTAACTTAGCAGTTCACCTACAGTGGCCTCCGAGCTCTGAGCCGGGGGACGAGAAGTGCCAGGTTTGATTCTGGGAGTAAATAAAAAGTGAAATAGCTCTAATTGGGCTTTGTGAGAGCTCAAAGCTCCCCTGAGGATTTGCACGCTCTGATCATGGCGCAGAAGTAATTGACTTTTCTTTACGGGGTCATTAGAAGAGATCAGCTTTTGGCCCTGTTAACCCTTTTGAAGTGAACATAGCCCTCACAATGGGGCAGAAGGGCAGGAGGGCAGATGGGCAATTATACCAGGGCACACCTAAAGCTCTCAACATTAACACCTTTAAACAGGATAAAAAGGAAATATATAAAACATGAATTAATGACAATAAGAGAGTTACTTGGACTTTACGAGACGGTGCCAAATAAACACAATGTTTTATTAAATTAAATCAGTGTGACTGCTGTTGTGAATGTTTCACACTGTTGGCAAGAACTGTGTTATGATTTTTTTTCCACAACTCAGTTCATATCTGAGAGACTCACATTTTTTATATAAACACGGTTAACTGGCATTAACTGATTTACTGTGATGCTCAGAATTGTTTGATATCTGGCCTCTGAATTTAGAGATTAATTTAATTCGCTTGTTGATATCTGGCTAATTAGCAACCCTCAGGTTATTTTCTGAGGAAGTTAGCATCATTAGCCCGATCCTTGCGGGTTGTTTGGGCGCGAAAACGGGAAAAAAAAAATCTCGAAACAAAGCAGAAAACTGACCTATTTCACGACCCTTGATTTTTTCTTTTATAAATGAAGGCTTTCTTTTATTTACTGGAGGTTACTCGTTTAGGACATTAAGGTTTTTCCCGCCGTCTGAGCATTATTAGCTCGTCAAAGTGACAAGTGCCTCTTTATTGGACGCGTATTGAGAGGAATTAGGCAGGAATTTAAAGCATTGTCTGTGAAATGTCTGGTCTTTTTAGTCACATGTGAAGCTATTATCAGTGTTTATTTGTACATTTATTTATTGTACATTTTTTCTATTCATATTTAACTGTGATACTAAATAGAGGCGAGTAAAGACTGTGCAGAAATACGTGGGCTTTTATTATGTTTAATGTTTATGTGACGTATATTTCAAACACATTATTTAATTTTCCAAAATGCAAGGACATTAAACGACAAAATCTATTAATAAATAAAATAATCTTAATATAAAAACATATCATTAAAAAAATAGTAAATTTTATATTAATGGCTTTTCCACACAGAGAAATAAGAAATAATATTTTAGATCAATAAAATGTATAAAAGTCGGAACAGGTTAAAAAATAATTCACCAAATCGGTTTTACCTTCCGTTTTACCGCTTAAACGTTTAATAAAAAAATAATAAACAAATAATAATATTAGTAAAATTGAAAATAAACATTATATCTCTTCACGGCGGTTCCGCGGTTTCAGTCGAAGAGGAAAGATACAGTTAATTTTCCTCAAACTAGAGGAGAGGCTTTTTTTTTTCTTTTCCCGACTGAGGTGAGGGAAGATGGTGAGCATCCTCAGCTCCAAAGATTTGAAATAACATGCCACTGTGATGAATGAGCTGAAATCCACCGGAGCTCTGAGAAATATCTAAATATTTAAACTATTAGCTGCATTTGGCGCCGGGATTGCCCTTAATAAAGCTGCAAATCTGTTACTTTCGTTTCGCTGATCGATATTTTTTTGTTTTTAAACTGGGATGATACTGTAGCTGTAACAAAAGCATTATTAATTTTTGTGATCTGGTTTTCATTGTACAAAAAATAAAATAATAATAATATACAATTATTGTCTTATAACAGCATTTACATTTGAGATGATGCAGACTCATCGAGAGCACGATGAAAGTAAATAAATTAATAAAATAATAAATACACCGCAGTTATGAGTATTGAGTAGCAATGAAGTAAAATATATTTTTAAATCAAAACGTTTAAACCCAATACACGAGCACAAAGCACGCGCAAGACAACTCTAAAACAAGACATAAATAAATAAATTAAGAAATAATCAACAGTGCAGATAATTTCGTTTGGATTCAAACAGTTCATTCTGTAAAATCGGTTTGTTTTGATTCCGCGCATTGCTCCAGAAACGAAAGAAAAAAAAAAACATTTTTTTTAACCCTGCAGCTTTGCACCACCTGTCCGCGCGCACCTGGGACTCTTTACGTTTACGACTTCTTCGTTTAGCCTTATTTTTCCACAGCAAAACATTTCGCGCTCTTTATTCTACGAATCACGACTGTATTACTTTGTCACACAGATGCAAACTGATGGAACCCTCTGTTTTGTCGCTTTTTCCCCCTAAAAACAGTGGCGGCTCCTGCACACGCATCGAACGCAACATGAACCACCAGCAAACGCACTGTTTCTAAACGCAGTTTGCAGTTTTAAAAAAGTGTAACGCAAAGGCTTGGCACGAACACAAGTACAAAACAGCACAGAAACAGCGCGCGGATATTTACCAGATGTTGCAGATGTGGTACTCGACGAGTTGCAGAAAGTTTTCAGAGTAGAAAGTTGCTCAAAGCTCCGGTCTGAGAAACTGTACTCAGTTTTGGAGAAAGTTTCTCAGCATGTTCGCGGTCACACACTTCGAGTTTACGCACTGTGAACATACACTTACACTCTCTCCTCTCTTTCTCCTCCTCTCTCTTACTCTCCTCCGCTGTCTGTACTTCTCAAACTCTTAAGCGCCTCTTTAAAGCAGCGCTGGGGCCCCGCAGTGCGCATGCGCAACCCAGGGCCCAACCCACACACACTTTCTCACTCGCTCGCACACACACACACACACACACACACACACTCACTCACTATTATTACCCTACAACACTTAAACCTAACCCTAACCTTAACCCCAGCAGCCCACAGGCCACCGTCTGCGCTCTTACATTAAACAGACTCTAATAGCATTGAATAAATATAGAGTCCCTTCTGTGGTGAAAAAGTTCCCATTTTAGACACAATCTCAAATGATTCTGTGGTTATGGGGACTTTACATTAGTCAGTCCTCACAAGGTTAGCAAAACAAGTACACAGTACCATACACAAAAACACAGAGCGGCAAAGAGAAAGTGATATATTTCGCCCTGAAAACACAAAAAAGTGCATGCAGCACACCTCCATGAACACCACACACACACACACACACACACACACACACACAATATATATATATATATATATATTGATAGCATTATATATAGGTCGTATATATAATTAACTTTATTTAAAATGTAGTATCATTACAACTCTATCAATTTAAAATAGAGAAAATTATAGTATGTTGTAGGTAGATAGGTTACTAGAATAAGAATTAGTTTTAGTCAGAAAATAATATAAATTAAAATAAATAAATGCATTATTATTAATATTTTTATAATAATTATTATTATTATTATTACTATTAACAATAACTACAATAATAATCATAACAATATTATCATTATTATTATTTAATTAGTGTATTTATTTATGTGTATACATATATACTAATAATAATGTTAATAAATAGAGGCGGGAAAACGTCTTTGTCGCCAGGATACATCTGCTACATTTCAGGTGGAATAAATGAAATAAGTGGATTAAATAAAGTTTTATAATGAAATCCCAGACTGTAAAAACGCATAACTGATTAGAATTTACATTTTAAATATTGTACCACTGTTATTTTTAAGTACAGCATTGGAACTGTCGATGGAAACTTCCAGCACTTAGCGATTTGGAATTTTTTTTTTCCCGCTTTTTTTCCTACATTAAAGTGAACAAAGATATGTTTATATTTTTGATGGTTTCTAAATCCTTCCCCGGAGAATAGACTCTCTCTCTCTCTCTCTCTCTCTCTCTCTCTCTCTCTCTCTCTCTCTCTCTCTCTCTCTCTCTCTCTCTCTCTTTTCTTTGAGGGTGAAAGTGTTGCCCCCCTCAGAGAGGAGGTGTTTGAAATGCTTGGAGGTAAAACAGCGCTCTGAATGCGCCTCCTGCCGGACATAAAATGTACTGCACTCGTTTCAACCGGTTGGCTTTTGCTCATTTAGGTGTTTCTTTGTGCCAGTTTCTCTATTTTAACATCGCTAAAAGTTTATCAATGATCTGTAAGCAGTATTTAAAAGCATTTAATAAAGATTTGCCTGTGGACACCTTTGTGTCTTAAAATGAAAATGTAATATTTGTTCATCCATGTTCTGTATCCATTGATCCTCTTCATGGTCACAGTCCAGGACCAACACACATTCACACATTAAGTCAGGCCGGTCCGCCTACCAGAATGTGTATTAGGGCTGTGAAAGGAAGCTGGAGCACCCAGAGGAAACCCACGCAGACACAGGGAGAACACACCAGACTCCTTAAGGACAGACACATCAATTAATTAAATGTTAATTAAAAGAGTGAGAAAAAGAGAAAGATAAAGGAGGTGGACTGGGAAAGTAAAGAAGACAGAGATAAGAGAGAGAAGGTAACAGAGGGAGCACTGGCTGTAGTCTCTTGAACACTGCAGGATATTTGGGGCTGAGTCTTCTGTGTTGATTTTATGAGAAAGTCCCGGCCGCTGTGCCTCAATGATCTGAACGCGAGAGCACTGACCTCTGGGAATTAATCAGAATCCGCTGCCACGGGAGTCTGCGTCCAATAAAAAACAGTGGCCAGACATCATTTACATTTCTGCAGAGAACGGGAAAACAAACGGTGAGGCAGGGCTCTGGAGCGAGGGTCTTCTGTCTCTGTCCTTTTACAATAAAGCGATGTTTACAGATCACTTAGCATATTTCATAACCCGCTATTTACAGCACTTTAGATAATCCAAACACTTCAGCCACAGAGAGGATAACATTTCAAAGCTGGCCATGTCTAAAACACCGGCTTACGAGGCCTAGGCCGCTGACGTCCAAATAAATATCCTCTTCTATGAGCCTTTTAGGCTTCCTGGATGAGGTTCAAGCCTAGGCCTGGATTAAACAGTGATTCACCATTGATGGTCTTTTGTAGTCTGGACTTAAGCTTAATCTGGATCTAGGAAACTGGCCTGAAGTGATGCTTGTAACATAACACCATCTCCACCACCACAAGAGACTATAAAGAACATGAGGGATTCATTACGTGGCCTAAACTTCTGAGACGAAGAGGATTAATCGGGAGTTTGTTCCTCTTTGTGGCAGTAACGGCTTCTTCTCTTCTGGGAAAGCTTAACAGCAGATGTTGGAACATTGCTGTGAGGATTTGACGGCGCCCTGACGGGCATTCGTGGTCGCGGGTACAAACGTACGATGATTACTTCGGACGTGAGCTCTTCCCAAAGTTATTGAGCGGAGCTTCACAGGACACAGCTCCAGTGCTTTGCAAGCCCACACTCGGCCTTTAGATGGTCACGGTAGACGTTTGCAGTTTGAGTCACTGTGCAGCATGGCTTATTTGGGGCTGGATGATTGGCGACGCAAATGCTTGCTTTTGTTGTGGTTGAAAAATACACAACACTCCGACTAACTCACCAATGAAAACACAGTCAAAGCCACAGTAAATTCAGTTAAACAAGAAATATATTATTGATCTCCAAAGAAAAACATGTGTGTCCATTTCTGTGTATTCTCTTCTTTTTTTCTTTTACTACATAATTTGAACACAGCAGCTACATGAATAGACCAATAGAAATTCTCGGTAATTCTTTGGAATACAACATTTTTAAATTCACTTCCATTGAAATTTAACTGGTGCGGCTGTTGGTGTGTTCTCCCTGTGTCTGTCTGGGTTTCCTCCGGGTGACTGTCTGTGAGGAGTGTGGTGTGTTCTCCCTGTGTCTGTCTGGGTTTCCTCCGGGTGACTGTCTGTGAGGAGTGTGGTGTGTTCTCCCTGTGTCTGTCTGGTTTTCCTCCGGGTGACTGTCTGTGAGGAGTGTGGTGTGTTCACCCTGTGTCTGCGTGGGTTTCCTCCGGGTAACTGTCTGTGAGGAGTGTGGTGTGTTCTCTCTGTGTCTGTCTGGGTTTCCTCCGGGTGACTGTCTGTGAGGAGTGTGGTGTGTTCTCTCTGTGTCTGTCTGGGTTTCCTCCGGGTGACTGTCTGTGAGGAGTGTGCTGTGTTCTCCCTGTGTCTGTCTGGGTTTCCTCTGGGTGACTGTCTGTGAAGAGTGTGGTGTGTTCTCCCTGTGTCCGTGTGGGTGTCCTCCGGGTGACTGTCTGTGAGGAGTGTGGTGTGTTCTCCCTGTGTCTGCGTGGGTTTCCTCCGGGTGACTGTCTGTGAGGAGTGTAGTGTGTTCTCCCTGTGTCTGCGTGGGTTTCCTCCTGGTGACTGTCTGTGAGGAGTGTGGTGTGTTCTCCCCTTGTCCGCGTGGGTTTCCTCCTACTGTGTGTGCATGTGTGTGAGAGAGTAAGACAGAGAGAGAAGGTAAGTGTGAGGATTGGTCACGTAGCTCTGTAAAAGAGGGTGAGTTATTGCTGTAACTTAAGGCCAAATTTGGTAAAATGATCAATGAGTTGAAAAGAAAAAGGTTTCAATCTGTTGAATGCAGAGGGAATGCACTCTACTTCACAGTTCACAAAAAGCACCTGTGTCTAAACACCTGATCCTGACAGTGTAGCAGGCCACACCGGAGCATGTCCTCCATTTTGGATCTACAGTACTGCTGTTGGAAGCCCCGCCCCTTCAGGTCAGTGTGGACAAAGCAGTAGTGCTATTGGTGGGTCATCAGTGTTCCCCAAACCTGAACTGTATGCGAATTATTTCTTACTAAATAGATGCCTGAATGCGATTTCACCACCAATATATCACTCGTCAGTGTAGTTTGACCGTGCCTTTAGGTTGGTGCCCTTGTGAAGCCCATTTCCCAGCATCCCTTTTCATTGGCGATGCTTTGCTGTTGAGATTATACAAACTGTGTGTGCGACATTGAACACTTAAGTGAACCTTGAATAGTAATGAAACCCTACAACTGTTTTTAACAATAGTTGAATTGCATTCTTTTTCCTTTTGTTTTGGAGTTATACTTAATTGAAGATGTCCTCACCATGGGGGAGTTTCTCTGATTTTATTGAAATAAAATAAAAACATATAACTCCACCCATGTCTACAGCACACGTCTGTAAGTTAACAACTATATTTCATATTGCAGTGAGGCTACAGTCTATACCTCTGAGACCCGAGCCAGTGTGAATATGACCCCCATCGTGTCATGTTTCAAAGCTGTGGGTTAGGGTTTGGGTTTTAAATGTAGCGGCACCGGTTCGGCCTGATCAGGTCATGTCTTGGAGTCAAAGGTTCGAGCCAGTTTTGTGTTTCAAATTTAAGAGCAGCAATCGAGCTTAATTGGGTCAGGTCTCAAAGTCGTGGGTTTGGGCCAGGACCGAGTTTCAAATTTAACAGCACCAGTCAGTTCAGGTTGGGCTGGGTTGAATAATAAAAAAAAAGTGGATTGTTCAGGTCAGGTTCCTCGTTGGACTGTTTCAGGATTTAATTTCATGCCCATGCAGACGTCCTTGTTTTAGATTGTGGGAACACACCTCTACCTTGTGTTCCTTTGTGCACCTTGTGCTTCATTTTATGGTTAATTATTGCCATTGCCAACCACTGGCTGTAATCATTGCAGACCCATTCTAAAGAAAAACTTAAATCTCTGTAGTTCCTCTGTAATATCTCTGTAGTCCTTGTGGCTGTCTGTCTGATGTCGGTGCCGGACCAGAGTGCAATGGTGTCCGTCGTGTGACTGCCGCCTCTGCCCCTATGTCACTCATTTGTTTAGTTGTCATTTTCATTCAGTTGTTGTGTTTAATACATGGCTGCTATGGCAGCTTAGCTCCATGGAGTTTAGCTTCTTTGGCAACGGCCTGCCTGTCTTTGTGGTTGATGTCCTGTTCTCACTGTTGTTAGCTGTGGCTGATGTCGACCGAGGGAGTTAGTTCTAATTGCCGCTGCTTTGCGAGTAGTGGTTTGTCAATTCTGCTGAGAAGCTCCGATGCACCGCAGTGGGACGGACTTCTGATGATGTCCAGGGGGAGCACATCCTGAAAATCCACTGACTGTGGCTAGCGACCTGCGGACTCTGCTGCTGTGTCGATACGACAGCATTTCCAGCTACCAGCTGTTCCTATGACAGTCAGTCCTGGGAGCCATTTTAACCCTGTGGCTCAGTGACGCTCACTGGACTCTATGTAGCCTCCTATCTCAGTGGTTTCTCTAATATCCCTTTAGTTTCTCATTAATGTCTCAGTATATCCTCCTTAATGTTCTTGCAGTAAAATAGCTCAGGAATCTCTCCTCTGTTTCCTCTAGAGTTCTAGTGGAGATCTCAGTAAAGTCTCACGCTGAGTTCTGTGCTGAGATAATAACCCACCACTTCTCCTCAGTGCTCAGAGCATGCTCAGTTGAACTGCTGTCAGTAACAGACAGAACGTCTCATGTCTCCTTTTTGTCTGCTGTTTATTTTTCATGAGGAGTCAGGAGAGGTCTCATGAGCCCTCAGTGAGCAAGCTTTGAGCAATAAGACCTTCTTGGGTTTTGTTACAGCGGGAGTCGCCTGTTCCACACACACACAGTGATGTGGAGCTGGTAACTAAACCCTCCCAAAATCTCCTTCTCATTTTTTAATTGTAGTCCAGCTTTTCCTCTTCTTTTTTTTCCCATAGTGCTCCTTGGCCTTTTCATTTCAGTGTGATGTCACTTCCAATCCTGCAAAAGAGACTTGATCACAGAGGCTATCGAAATAAATTCACTCACGTATTCCCTGCAATAATAAAAGCAATCACTGTGGGTCGTATATTAGAGTGAGGTATGAGGCAGTGTGTATGGGTGAGTGTATGGGGCTCACGTGTGTGTCTGAGTGAGAGAAGCTGGGGAAATCTAAACCTGAGGTTCAGGGAAAAGCCGCAAAACCGTAACACCGCTCCTTAAGGTCAATCGACCCTATTACAATAACAACAGAGTTTTAATAGCCAATAAAGGCGAGGAAGGAGACCGTCCTACCAGCATCTCCGCCGCGACCCCAGGGGCAGTTATACGACACGGGGGCTTTATTAGCTCACATGTTGTTGTAGGTGATTGGATAAATGGGAGGTGATGTATGGCGTCGGGTGAATGCTGTAATTGACAGGAGAGCTCGGAGAACATGGGATTTTGGGCTTTGGTTTTGACAGGGAACGGCACTTGAAAGTTTTTTCCGTGAATGCATCAGGTTATATTTGTACTGGTGGAAAAGGAAATGTGGAAAATTTGTGCATTGATGTTGATATTGATAATGTATTTATGTTTGTTGCAATTCAATGGTTGATATCCCAAAGTCATTGAGAGGTGTTTGGTATGAAGTGCTGTGTATGAGGCAAAAATGCAGAGTCACAACTGTTCAAAGTGATGGTGAATGGAACCAGACGTCCAAAGCTATTATGAAACGACTGGCGCCCCCTCCAGTGTGTATTCCCGCCTTGCGCCCAATGATTCCAGGTAGGCTCTGGACCCACCGCGACCCTGAATTGGATAAGCGCTTACAGATAATGAATGAATGAATGAATGAATGAATAATTAAGCTCCTGTCCACTGGTGGCAGTGTTTTGCCAAGTCCACTCAAAATCTCTGTTAAGAACCAAACAAAGAATTACAGAAACAGTGCTGTAAACTGTTGTGGGGAATGTTGCCCAAGCTTAGGATCTGGGTTATGGTTTTGCTAATGTTTATGTTTATGGTGATGATTAGCGTTAAGTTTAAAGTGAGGGTTACATTTAGGGATACGGTTAGGGTAAGTGCTTGGTGTAGAGTTAAGGCTGATATGTTTTTTTCTAGTGTGTACTATATGTATGAAGAAATATACACAAATTCAGATTAAGACTTGCTTTGGAGACACCTGGTTACCATCACACCCCACTGGGAAAATCACAAAGAATCTCTACAAGAGACAAAGAGTCTCTACAGTCAACCGTTTCACACCAAACTATCCTCAGTGACTTTATGTTTATGTTGGCAACTGAACTGTTTAGAAATGTTTCAGCTAACTCTGAAAGCTGAATATTTATTTTAAACAACAATGATTTGTGTAATAGTTTAATAGAAATAATTAATTTAAAAATACAACAGCACTGTGCTTAAAAAATAGAAATAGGAAACAGGCATTCTGCTGCACATACATGTGAAACACATGGCCCTCTTTAGCCATGCCATGCCTGTAACCCATTAAACATAATAATGCAGCCAGAAAACGGATCATATTAGGAGATCAATTGGAGTAAACAAGCTTGGTCCAGCCCTGCATACACCTCTGAAGGCTATATAAATAAAGTGAAATGACAAACATGCATGAATCACTGTGGCTCAGTAGCAAAATTTATGGGCCTCTGCGCCCTGGCCTTAATTCTGTCCGATCGGGTTTCGTATTCTTGTCAGGGGTCCAGAGCATTAGAGCATGGATTGAGCATGAACAGAGTCATGGGCTATTTTAATTTGATTACATTTGTGTCTCGTCCAGCAAGGCTTCTTTCAGCTGATATGATTTTTATGAAACTTTAAATAATGCAGTTATTTAGTCGGTGCTGGCTTGGCCTGATCCTCCCTCTCTCTCTCTCTCTCTCTCTCTCTCTCTCTCTCTCTCTCTCTCTCTCTCTCTCTCTCTCTCTCTCTCTCTCTCTCTCTCAGCTGTGGTTTGGGTGGATCGGATGTCACATAATCAGCCTCAAAAACATGCTCCAATGTGTTTTGTTCATATAAATAATTTGATAGACATTGACACGTCTTGGAAACATTAAAAAAAATCTGACACGTTAAACAGTTACAGGCCCACGGAGCACCATCGCTGATACACTGCTGTCGAGCATTTACGTCAATATCACACCACTGGAGAAAGTGGTTTAGATAATGACACTCATTTAACGCTAAATCTCTCCATATGTAGCTGTTGCTGCTAAAGTTCCTCATCCTCAACACTCAAAAGTTAGCAGACACCCTTTATAATTAGTCGATTCCGCCACTTTAGGGTACCCAGATGTGCACACACAGCCAGTATATTCTCCATAGAGAAGCGTGCAATTCAATCAAGTTAAGTGGGGCACTCTGAAGCACATCAGGAACTCATGTTGCGTGATTGATTCTGGATCACACCACTCCAGCTCATCTCAGAGGTATTGAAAGGGGCTCCATCATTTTCCACTACTCCACAGCCCAGTGTTAGGGGGCCTTATGGACCTGTAGCCCATGCATTGGCTCGGACATGGTGAACCTATAGGCTTACGTGCTGATACCCCAGGGCCAAGCTACATGTGTCAAATAGGTGGCTAGAGGTTCCTGGATGGCCAAGAAAGCCAATATCTTTAACACATCGTCTTAATCTCTGAGATCAGATCAACACTTCAGCAGGTAAAGTATCAAGTGCCCAAAGTTAAACTCATGTCTGCCTAATCAGCCTGGACGGGAACTGGACACTTGGCTATTCACCATCTATTCCCCTCGGTCAGCTCAGCGTACCAGGTCACCGACGTGTGGAGCGTTAGAAGCCGAAAATAAGTAGCCGTGTTTGTTTGGACTGCGTGGCCTCTGTGCCAGACCTTTGACTGCCAGGGAGAGGTGGGGTAACACGGCCCCTTGTTCTCTAAAAACAGACAAAACAAGACAGAACAGCAAGTCTGCGACCTCACCATGACTCCGTAAACGCTAATAAAGTCCCGGCACCCATGAACCCTTCAGACAATACTGAGGGTATCGCACTGCTTTTGATTTGGACGCACTTTTAACCCTTAAATCAATACAGTGTGTCATGTATAAGATGAATGAAATGTTATTATAAAAAAATATGTGGTTATTCCCGTGTTTCCTTAACTTTTTTAACACATAGGCAATCATAGCATTAATTTTAGATCACACAAATGTATACTCAGTATCTTCACTGCTGCAACTCTCTTTTTGTTGTTTATATGGAAGAAAATCGATGTAAATGTGTGGGTATTTTACTTAAAAGAAAATAGAAATGCCTAAAAATAGAACGATTTGTTTCATTATAATTCATCAGTAAGCTTCTGTCCACTGGTGGCGCTGATTCACTGAATCCATGCCAACTTTCTGTTACATAACTGTAACCCCAGTAAACAATTAGCCGTTGATTCAACGTTGAAATAACGTAACGACTGCCGTCTAATCAACGTTCTCTTATGGTTGAAAATGAAAGTTGAAAAGACGTCCAAACACAGACATTGAAAAGACGACTATTAGACGTATTTTGGACGTCCGTTGACGTTATTAATTGGTCCCGAAATAAATTACTTGCATAAAATGCGTTTTGGACGTCCACTGACGTTATCGATTGGTCACCACTTAACTAACTTATTAAGATGAAATTTGGACATATTTCCACTGACGTTTAAAATATGTCCTTGACGGACAGACTACTTTTAGACCTATTTTGAATGTCCAGGGACGTCCCTTGTTTACTGGGACAGAGCTACAATAAACAGTGCTTTTTTTCTGTTAGCAATGTTACACAAACACAAGACACTGCTGTACCGAGCTTTTTGGGGCTCACGGTTAGGGTTATGGTGAAAAGTTTAGGGTTAGGGTAGGGATACTTGCTGTTAACTGCATGTTTGTTTACACATCATGGCTGCCTCGCGTATCCTGCGTCCGTTTGGTGCATCGACTGTGCAGTTCCTTATAAAATAAGTGCTATGCCTACCCAAGGTGCAGTACACGCCTAAGTGGTGGGAGGCAGGAGATCAGCAACATCATAATTGTGGAAAGTTTTGAAGAAGGTTGTCTCAGAGCCAAATCTGTTATTACCCACGCCTTTCTCTAGTTTGCCCTCTAGAGGGAGCCTCCAATTACAAGCATAGCATATGTGCAAGTATGTGAAAAGTTACATTCACGATCCGAACGGTTGTCTACGTAAATGTGTGGCCTAGCAAATATATCCCTACCCTTTGGTGTTAGCATGACGCAGCTATTTTCAACAGTTTGGAGCTTATAGTATTAAGTTTATAGTTAGGTTTAGGGTTAAGGTTATGGTTAGGGTTAGGTTAATGCTTTGGGGAAGGCTGATCTTTCACACTGGGTTGCCATTAATTCATATTAATGTATCAAGAACCATGTTGGTTCCAAAAATATAAAAATTTTTGCTAATAGAATTTAAATTGACAAAGAAACTTTATATTAACCCTCTTCAGTCACAACAATTGGACCAAGAGAAGTGGCGTGAAATGGTTAAAAATAAATCTACATTATCTTTCACTGAAATGCGAGGAGAATAACACTATATTAAAGTATACAGATGAATATTTACTTCCCTGAGTGCTTTCAAATACTCCACATTCTCCAGAAATCATTCAAAACATCAGAATAAACACCTCTGTCCAGAAAGGAAAAGCCTCTCACTTCCACCACCACAGCTCAACTCTTCAGTGTAAGATCTGGCAGGGTTTGGTGGGGGTTTCTTGCCCCGGGGGCAGATTGGGGTTAAGTGGCTTGCCCCAGGACACAGGGCAGTGACCAGAGAACCGCAGTGTTTCTGCACATTTCCTGTAGTGCCTCAAATCAGCAACCTTTCAGCCACCAGCTGAACCTGCAGCCTCCAAGTGTTCAAGGTCAACATCAGCTCTTGGAGTGTATTACATGAGTGCATCAGTTTTACAGGCACTCTTTCAGTAATGAGGCGGTTTTACTGTTCGTCTAGAATCTCCAACATGTTCAAGATAAGCGTTTTCATTGGTCCCAGGATTGTTGCAGTAGTCAATGTAACATTAAGAGCTTCCAGGTCAGCTACTGAAGTCCTAACCAATGGGAGGGCTCACTTGGTTGCATCGACATAACATGCCTTAAACACCCCTTATGGGTGAATTCAGATAATTTAAGGTGGACATAGTTTAACTCAGTGACAAGTGCTGTGTCATGACCAAGTTTGTATTAATGCTCAATGCTCAATCTTCTGTGTTGATGATGTTGATCTTCTGAATACACTGTTTTCATTGGAAACATTTCGGAGCATTTGTATTGGTTGGTTCATCCTGAAATATTCACACACTCTAAGAGTGTGAAGGACTGGCGCCCCCTCCAGGGTGTATCCCCGCCTTGCGCCCAGTGATTCCAGGTAGGCTCTGGACCCACCGCGACCCTGAACTGGATAAACGCTTACAGATAATGAATGAATGAATGAATTAATGTTTCGATATAACCATGGTGATTAGTCTTGTGGATAAACGGCACCCAATCAGGTACGAGGAGGCCCTGTGTTAAGGTACTATGATTATAAACAAGTAGGGAATAGTGAGAATGAAAAAGGCTAAGGTTAAAAGGCTAAACAAATGTCTCTTCACTCTTAGTTCTCAATCCTATCTCCCTCCCTCTCTCTCTCTCTCTTTATCTCTGGTCCCTGTCTCTGCTGACTATTTAAAAGCTAGGAAAAATATTTCTCTAAGCATCTGACCTCTTAGGGAACACCCACTGGTCATCATAAAATAAATAAATAAATAAATAAATAAATAAATAGAAAAAAGCTGAAAAATACTTGGCCAGAGTGTCCACTGCTGTGGTCCCCGAGAGAGAGAGAGAGAGAGCTCTCCTGACCTCTCCATAGTCAGTGATGAATGTTTTTATCACGGCTGAGCAGAAATGTCAGTGAAGGTCCGGCCGGGGACAGGCTCCTCTCGCCAACTCCTGACCACGGCTCGACGCAAAACATTTCAATAAAGCTGTAAAACAACAGTTTTATCAGTTCTCTGGTGAACTGCAGCCGAGAAATGAATCTTTGTTCTCGTAAAGCAACCGGCTCAGACTCCATCGCTCTTAAGGTGCCTTTTTTTCAGTGAGAAATTACAGAGCATTGTTTACAATGGAGGTGATAGGAACCCGGCGTCTGGAGAGTCTCACCCTGCGGTACAGAGCGTTTCGTTGGTGATTCGTTTGGAGATGACCACTTCTGCCACATGAACACATGTCCACACCGGCCACAGCGATATGTGTCGAGACGTAGAGTCTGAAGCCTCTGTGTGCGACCGTCTTTCCTATCACTGTATTAAATATGCATGTGGCTTTACTGTTGGTTGCACTGATTACACCACACCAATCAGCCATAATATTAGGAATACGTCCTTCTTTCTACACTTCTGCTCCATTTAATCATCTCCACTGACCACATCGATGCAGTTTGTAGATCTGAAATAATAGATTGTAGTCTGTATGTTGCTCTGCATACTTTGTGAGCCCTGTTCTTCGGTGGTCGGGACACCTAACAGACTGTTTTGGGTGGTGGATAACTCTCAGTGCTGCAGTGATGCCGATGTAGTTGGGGTGTGATAATGCATGCTGTGCTGGCACGAGTGGATCAGACACAGCACTTGCTGCTGGAGTTTGTAAACATGGTGTCCCCTGTCTGTCCACACTGTTAGACACCGTACCTCATTGGTTCACCTGGTAGATGTAAAGTCAGAGACTGCAGCTCATCTGTTGGTGACATCAGTGGGCACTGGCTGCTAAACACAGGATAATGTTGGCTGTATAGTTTAGGTTGGTGGAATATTCTCAGTACAGCAGTGACACTGAGGGTGTGTTTGTGTGTGTGTGTGAGAGAGAGAGAGAAAGAGAGAGAGAGTGAGAGTAATGTGTGTGCTTTCACACTGCTGATGATCATTGCAGCTGCAGCCCCACAGCCCCAGTGTTTTCTCAGGGTGAGGGGGGCCAGGGGGTGGGTGAGGGTTTATGGGGAGTGTGAGTGTATGTTCTCTTGCGCTTTATGAGCGCTGATCGAGGCTCTCTTTAATCTGCTGCTGATTTAGAGCCTGCTGACGGACGCTGCTTTACACTCCAGGTTCACTGCGCACCATGGCGAGATGCCGCCAAACGGTACAAACGAAACACTCTCTTAAATCCAGCCGAACACACCCAAGGCTCGACCACCCCCCGAGTGGACGCTACTTCCAGTCCATCTCCACCGCTGCGGTCATTCACATGAAAACTGCACGTTACTCTGAAACGATCGATTATAGCAGCGTTTCTTAAAGTGTAGGTATTGCAGGTGGGGCGCAAGGAATCTGAAGAAACAAGCATTTCTTTATTAATGCCTTTCAGTTTTGCCTATAAAGCTTACTCACAGTGTGATTGAACAGCCCTTAAAATACTAAAAGAACATTAGATAGGACCCCAGAAAAATGTAGCTTGCCCTAGAACCAAAATATGCTTTTATTTACAAACTTTTATTTTGAAAATGCACCACCGAGATTAATGCATTTTGGCGGCGACTCAGACAAGGTGGGTCTTGCAGAGCTGCTCCAATCATCAGCTTCACTGGCCTCCGATTCACCGTCAGAGTCTGGTTTATAAAGTTAGTGTTCACCAGCTCTGGGCTTGAGGTCAGTAACGAGAGCACAACAGATAACAATGACGGCTAATTACAGATATGAAAATGCCTTGTATATAACTGTTAGGGAATCAGGATCTGAGAGTTAGTTAATGTTGATATGAGCTGTGTTCAGGTTGTGAGAACGCGCTCTAAACATCATCATCATCATCATCATTATCTGTAACAGCTTATCCAGTTCAGGGTCACCTACCTGGAATCAAGGTGGGAATACACCCTGGAGGGGGCGCCAGTCCTTCACCGGGCAACACACATATTCACACATACGGACACTTTTAAGTCGGCAATCCACCTACCAATTTTTTGGACCGTGGGAGGAAATCGGAGCACCCGGACACAGGGAGAACACACCACACTCCTCACAGACAGTCGCCCGGAGGAAACCCACGCAGACACAGGGAGAACACACCACACTCCTCACAGACAGTCACCCGGAGGAAACCCACGCGGACACAGGGAGAACACACCACACTCCTCACAGACAGTCACCCGGAGGAAACCCACGCAGACACAGGGAGAACACACCACACTCCTCACAGACAGTCACCCGGAGGAAACCCACGCAGACACAGAGAGAACACACCACACTCCTCACAGACAGTCACCCGGAGTGGGAATCGAACGCACAACCACCAGGCCCCTTGAGCTGTGTGACTGTGACACTACCTGCTGCACCACCGTGCCGCCCATCACTCTAAACATGCAGCAAGTTAACGTTAGTCTCTGGCCATGTCCCAAACTGCACACTGCTGCATTGAATAGTATATATATATATACACCACCCTTATCAGTGCTCTCTGTAGTGTAGTATGTAAAGTTCCTTAGTGTGTTTTGAGACACTCTCTAATGCTGTTCCACATTATTATAAATGCAGTATTTTACTTTCTTATTTACATAGGAATCAGCTTATAGCCATCTAATACTTTGGATATGGCCTTTGACTCAGTAAATGTCCCCCACAATATCAAACTCACTCCTGCGCCTTGCACCTGCCTTTGCTCATTTTTGCACAGATTGAAAAGTAAGAAACTGAAGCACAGTTTAATTAGTGGCCAATTTCCTGTGTTTTTGAACGTTTGAACACGGATGTTGATGTTGTGTTATAATGGTGTTATAAAGTTAAGCTACTGATTTAGAGATAGAAAGGTGGGGTGCGGAAATTCCCCTTCGTCTGAGGTGGGGAATGAGTGAGAGCCACACCTTGAACTCTTCGCAAAAGGTCTCCCGATTATAGGGTGATCATAAACGATCTTCTCAGATCATCCTGTAGTGTGGGGAGTCCAGAGTCCAATAGCCATCTCCTTGATCTTCTCCCAGCACAGTCAGGGCGACCCGACCGTGAGTGGAGACTCCGAGTCCTGTAGTGTGTGGGTGGACAGTGCGTCTCATGTGGTCAACATCGGTCAGGTTTTAAACCCTTTTAGTGTGGGCCAGGCATTACACCAGATGCTGGAACGTTGCAGTTAGGAATTGATGGCAGCCATTGGAACATTAGTAAAGTCAGGGACTGGTGTTGGACGGTTCAGGTGCACCAGCTGTGGAGCTCCTGGCATTGGGCATGGGACTTTAGGCTGCTCCAGACTTCTGGGATGATTCGGATGTAGTGTTTGTGAACCACCCAACATCAGTACCTTCTGGCTTCCATCAAATCCTCACCAGAATGTTCCGGCGTTTGGTGTAGAGCCTTCCCAAAGAGTAGAATCTGTTGCTTTGGTGAAATAGGGGCCTTCATGAAGAGGCTTCTTCCCCAGACAGCCAGCTTCCACTGATCAGATTTAGGTAGGCGTCCAGTGTTGAGTCTCTGGTGGTCATCGCATTGAGAGTTTCTGAGCTGATGAGATGTTACAGGTCCGTTTTCCACGAGTGAGACCCACTCTGATATTGATGGAATTCTCTGGCTTAGATTCCTGTGACCCTCAAAACATGCACTGCCTCTGTAGCAGTGTTTCTCAAATGTTTTTAGTCACAGCAACTTTTAAAAGTATGAAAAATGAAATCCCAACGTACAACATATTAAAACATGCTCTCTGCATCCGTCCGACACACACACACACACACACACACACACACACACACACACACACAGAGGTGCCGGCAGTAATCAGTTGAATTTTTTTAAACATCCTTTCTTGAAATAATATTTTGACAACAGCAGGTCGGTTGGAATAATTTGCTTGAGAATAAAATTCTCAATTTTCTGTTTTTTTGGCTGTGTCTGCTGTGTCCGCTGTGTCAACTCACAGCACAAACCCACCCTGCACCAGTGCGCAAAAGGCTCCGATGGAAGATAATGACTACATTTCTCTAAGAGAATTTTTAGATGATGAGAGATGAGGTTCGAATATTTTCACTTTTTTCCCCCTTAATATTCAGACTTTATTCTCACAATATTCTGCCTTTTTTTCTGGAAGGTTTCCAACTCAGGGATGTGGCCAAAAAAAGGGGGGGGGGGCACCCCAGCATGACCAAGACTCACTCAATCATTCATTCATTTATTCATACATTGTCTGTAGCCGCTCATTCAGTTCAGGGTCGCGGTGGGTCTGGAACCTACTGGATACCTACAGAATCACTGGAACACACTCTGGAGCCAGTCTCCTTTATGAGTCACCAATCCACCTGGAGGAAACCCACATGGACACAGGGAGAACACACAAAACTCCTCACAGACAGTCACCCGGAGCGGGACCTGAAAGATGTTACTGATAGATACCCATTCTCCCACTCTCTGGACATTGGATGTCACTCTTAAAAATGAGCGAATAAGAACCACGTTTGATTCCATGAAGAACCTTTTTTGGCTACTATTTTAAATAAAAACCTTAAGATCGAGTGATGGATTTTTAAACCCTCACACATCTCTTAAACAAACCCTCTATAGCACCTTTATTTTTCTTAGGAGCGCAGTGGAGGAGTCCGATACCCTGAACTCCACTGTGACCTCATTATTTCATAGGATTAGATTAGATGGAGAAGGTTTCAACACATCGTCTTCAAAACCTTTCCCGGGTCCCATTTGATGGCCTTAATGAAACACTCAGCAGAGCCGCAGGAAGCTTTCGCAGCACAGACGCTCATGTTTCTTTCTTCCCATGTTTCTTTCTGGATGTACTTTGGGCCCAGGAGGTCAACCCAGCTCTTAGTGGCTTTAGCAGACCTCGAAAATACATGTCCAGAGCTCGAGGAGCAGATTTGTCACACCAGAACGGCCAGAAACATGAGAACACCGCAAAGAAACATTCCCTTCCCTTTCTCTCCGGATTAAGCGGGGAATGACCTACAAGCACCGGGGAGCGTTTAAGTCCGAATGTATATTTTATGGACGTCTCGGACATCTCTCTCTCTCTCTCTCTCTCTCTCTCTCTCTCTCTCTCTCTCTCTCTCTGTGCTGTCCTCCCTTGCTCTGTGGCCCTGGCAGAGCTTCAGCGAAACCTGAACTTTTAAAACAATGCTTTATTAAATCACCAGGTCGCAGCAGACTGTCTCGCGCTGATGTCATGAGACCTCATTAGGATGTTTCAGGGACGCTGAGCAAATAGGATTTAATTTAGCTATCGGTAAATCACAGCTCTAAAAAGGCAAAAGCAAAGCTGTCCAGAAAAACGGGGCCCAAATGAAGCGGCCGCCACCGCCGAGCGACTACAACGACCCTCAGGAGCCCGTTCCGTCCAATAAGACCGTCAGCTATCGACACACAAAGAGGAGGCTTGGGAAGGGAGCTTTGTTTTGATGCTCGTTGCACTCATTCGGCGCTCATTACCTCATGCCGCTGTGTACGTCCACTTGCCAAACGGATATAATTTGCTATTAATGACCCAAATATCCCTGTCAAACAGAGTTAAGCAGTTTGCGCTGAGGCCTATGAGGAAAAGCCATAATTGCTTTAACTCCGAGGGGTCATTTTTGGACGCTGCGAAGGAGCTAAAAGTAAAAAGTCCAGGAGAAGACCGTGAGATTGACCTTGAACAATTCGTCTTCAAATACAGAGAGACGTCAGCGGTTTTGCAGTGGGACCCCCTTCTGTTTTCCTCCCTTTCTGAAGGTGACAGCTCAGTGTAATACTTCAGAAAAACACGAGGGATAATATTTTCAGAAGAGCAAGAGCGAGGCAAGAGGCAGAGGGGATGATCACGGGTCACGTGGAGGTGCTGATGGTTAGAAACAGAAGGAAATGATGGAGAGAGAGAGGGGTGCGGATGGTACGGATGGTGTGGGCCACATTCGAGCGTGGATCAAGAGTTCAGAGAGTCGAGGCCAAACAAGCGTTTCAGCACTTAATCTGCTTTTATTTTCACCGAATGCCTGCGATAACAAAAGCAGGCTGCAGTTTAATGTGAATTATGTCTGACTTGCGGCTCATTGAAATAAATGGAGGGACTGTGTGGAAAGTGGAGGGACTCTAAACTTTCAGATCCGTGTTATTAGAAACAGAGATCCACTGCACGGAACCAAGGGTATTTATAGGTAAGATGAGAGGTAGAGAGACAAAGAAAGAACGTTAGAACACGACAGAAAGAGAAAGAAAACAGTCTGATGTTAATAAATCCTTTACTGTGAGAGAGAGAGAGAGAGAGAGAGAGAGAGAGAGAGAGAGAGAGAGAGAGTGGTAGCTAATGGCAACCACAGGAAAGGTCAGGTCCTGATGCTAGATAATTAGCGTCCTACTCTATACATCAATGCGTTCTGTGCTCTGCCTGTATTCGTTGTGTCTTCAACAACCCGGAAACCTATGGACACAAAAATGGCGTCTGGATACAAAGGGTTAATCAGACCCAGTGGCCTACGCATTGGCTCGTCTATTGGCAGGAGTCCAAGAAATCAGAACCGGCCTCGCTCTTTCTGGGAGGGTGGGATGGACCTCTATTGTCCCTCATCCATCAGCATCACACACCAGTCAAGAGGGCGTCTGTTAGAAGAGTTGTGGATAGTTAGTGTTCTCCTCCAAGCGTGTTGAGCTGTCCAGTGGTGTTTTGTTTGCAGTTTGAAAAGAAGTAGTGTTTGTGGGGTGTAATATGGGGGGAGTCATAGCAGATGCATGAAAATACCATTAACTAAAATGGGCTGAAAATGGGGTAAAAACATGACAAACAAATAAATAAACGTAAATGTTGAATCGCTCTGTGGAGGCGTTTCCAGCTCAAACTCCAGAAAGATCTAAAACCCAACACCTAATACTGTAAACGTGTGTGGAGGAATAAATCAAAGACCCACACGGTGTGTGTGTGTGTGTGAAGTTCCTGGCGCGAGTGTGTGCAGTATAATAAATGATTAGTGCGTTGGCTGTAACAGAGCTCATAAATCAGCGTGTTTGGACGCTCTCTGGCTTTTTCTTTTGCAGATGAGAAGCTGAAGCCTGGTGGAAGTGTGTGATAGATCAGTGCAGGTTAAAGCATTCTCTCTGTCTTCTGCAGCATTGTTCCCTCCACCACAATCCACCCCCCTCCCGCCCTCAATCCACTCACTTCATCCAACACACAGCCTGCTGTTGTAGTGCTTCCAAACGTGTGGAAATTAAACTAAACCACTAAACCATGAATGCACAGTCTGCACTACTACATCTCACTCATTCATTCACCTTCTGGAACTGGTGTATTCAATTCTGCATCCTGTTCAGGAGCGCCGAGTGTCTGGAGCCCACCTGGAACCACAGGCGCAAGGCAGGAACACAGGTCATCTCTGAATACAGAAGGGTCTCTAAAAAAGAAAAGGCCCAGCGGTGGGGGCGGGGGGACGTTGGTATTTTTGTATGAGAATTCCATGATGTGAGAATGTGAAATAAGAGTTACAGTAGCTACGCCAGTATAAACAGGTCATTTACAGTGTGTTAAGTGTTGGCCGTCTCAGCGAAGTGGCATTCGAGCTTAAGCTCACAGAAACACTGAGTAATGACACTCTCACAGAGGTGGTGGGAGGGGGGGGGGGGGTATGTAGGGCATCATCAAGGGCTTCTTACTACACCATTATGAGTTTAACCCTTAAAAGTTACAGTTTTCTGTGATGTATCATTTAGTTAACTCAATTATTTATTAAATCCACAAATGTGTTTAATGGCATAAACACGGTTTTGACCCTTCTGGCCATCCATAGTAATGGGTACATACAATTCTGATGGAATCCATTGACATGTGTATCAGTTTGTGTATATTCAATAAAAATTGGTCTTTTTATTTTATGTTATAACAGTGTAATTACACAGCAACAACACACTTAATGACAACAAGCAGGTTCATACCGAGCTCAATGTGTGTTTTAGAGTTCAGGGTGTGTGTTTTTGAGCACTTTGTGTGTGTGTGTTAAAGAGGTCGGTGTGTGTTGACGTTGGCAACTGTAACCAAGAACTCGTCCAAAATACCAGCGTACACAGGTCGCTCAGGACAGTATTTCTTTTTCTCTTTCATCATTTGTTCAGTTTGTAGCGTTCCTCACGTCTAACTGATTCCTTCTGTATCCACTGGAGATCTCCGATCCTTCTCTTCTCTGAACCCAGGGCTTCGGGAACTGAAGCCGATTTAAATTTCACTTTTAAATTAGTCCGTTTTTAAGGAGAGAAAATGCAGGTGAACAGAGTTACTTCCACTAACCTTCTACAAGATTTGTTCTAGAACCAGAAGATTTATTTAAATCTTACTAGAAACGTGCCAACAATCACAATTTATACCCACAACACTCATGGGATATTACAGTGTTTTATGGCTCTGTAACAGGGAGGAGGGTCTGTAACAGGAGAGTGTATGTACTTTCATAAACTGTAAACAGGAATCGCTCTGAGGTATTTTCTTTATTATATGAATACTGGACTAATACCCAAGGTCTGTACAATGTGAGGGCGGCACGGTGGCGCAGCAGGTAGTGTCCCAGTCACACAGCTCCAGGGGCCTGGAGGTTGTGGGATCGATTCCCGCTCCGGGTGACTGTCTGTGAGGAGTTGGTGTGTTCTCCCTGTGTCCACGTGGGTTTCCTCTGGGTGCTTCGGTTTCCTCCCACAGTCCAAAAAAAAAACACACGTTGGTAGGTGGATTGGTGACTCAAAAGTGTCCATAGGTGTGAGTGTGAATGTGAGTGTGTGTGTTGCCCTTTGAAGGACTGGCGCCCCCTCCAGGGTGTATTTCTGCCTTGCACCCAATGATTCCAGGTAGGCTCTGGACCCACCACGACCCTGAACTGGATAAGGGTTACAGATAATGAATGAGTGTACAAGGTATAGTGCACCCTTCGTGGTTGCCTATGTTACATTGTGACACCTGAAAAAGCAAGAATCATCAGCCTTGAACAGTCACTTTTACCACCTTAACCCAAGTGGCAGATTTTGTTCCCCTCACAGCGCGGAAATTAACCTTCTCCCATAACAGTTTACAGCACTGTTTCTGTAATTCCCAACAGAGTTTGTGTTGATTTAACAAAGCGGAATCACAAAAAGACAGCAGCTTTTTTAGTGACTGTAATGAATGACTAAAAATCGTAAACTGTCTTTGTAAAGTGTTATCTGCGAGTATCCTTTTCTTCGTACCGTTCCGTTGATCTGAGATCTTGGTCGTTTTATTGTGTTAATATGTGCAGCCAACTGACTCAATGTAGCAGCAATCTTCTGGAACATCTAACTATGTTTTTAAGAGATTTTTACAGCATGTAACACACTTATCTGGAACATCTGTTATAGAGAGGAGCTCTGTATGAGCAAAGACTGGATGGTAGAAAAGGTTTACTGTCTGCGACAGTGGCCTACGACTAAAACCGCTTGACAATGGCTGTCTTTACGGATCCCTTACACCAAGGCCTCCACCTCTTGTGTGGTGTGAGACACTGAGACCTTAACTGAAGTGTGGAACTGTTTCAGATGTTTCTCCTGGAGCAAAGGGCAATAAGAAAAGGAGCTGTGGCACTGTGGTCAGTTCTGGGAAAGAAGAGTGGCTTTTGAGGTATGACTAAGATATTATTTCTTGTGTTTTCATGTGTTGATCGGTGTTCTCCTCCAAGCTTGTTGAGCAGATGAATCATGTGTTTTGGCTGGTCAGTTGTAGTGGGAGGAAAAGTGTGGAATTTGATTTTTTTATAATCATCACACTATGATTAAACCATAACTTTCTGGTTCTGATGTCAGCCTCTTGTTCCGTCCTTTCTATTTTTCTCCATCCATTCTAACAGAGGACAGATGAGTTGAGGTAATCTCTGCATCTGATTCATAAGAAGGAGATAACACTGAATTTTCCCAAGGTCAGGGTCCAGAGTGGGAGACGGGACCAGGTTTTATAGACTCGCT